>NC_091994.1:79559611-79727948 GCF_044704955.1 Pristiophorus japonicus | reverse complement strand
GGGGGAGAGAGAGAGAGGGGGGGGGAGAGAGAGAGAGAGAGAGGGGGGGGGGGAGAGAGAGGGGGGGGGGGAGAGATGAGAGAGAGAGAGGGGGGGGGGAGAGGGAGAGAGAGAGAGAGGGGGGGGGGGGAGAGAGAGAGAGAGGAGGGAGAGAGAGAGAGAGAGGGGGAGAGAGAGAGAGGGGGGGGGGGAGAGAGAGAGAGGGGGGGGGGGGAGAGAGAGAGAGAGAGGGGGGGGGGGAGAGAGAGAGAGAGAGAGGGGGGGGGGGAGAGAGAGAGAGGGGGGGGAGAGAGAGGGAGAGGGGGGGAGAGAGAGGGGGGGGAGAGAGAGAGAGAGAGGGGGGGGGGAGAGAGAGAGAGAGAGGGGGGGGAGAGAGAGAGAGGGGGGGGGGGGAGAGAGAGAGAGGGGGGGGGGGAGAGAGAGAGGGGGGGGGGAGAGAGAGAGAGAGAGAGGGGGGGGGGAGAGAGAGAGAGAGGGGGGGGGGGAGAGAGAGAGAGAGAGGGGGGGGGAAGAGAGAGAGAGAGAGGGGGGGGGAGAGAGAGAGAGGGGGGGGGAGAGAGAGAGAGAGGGGGGGGGGAGAGAGAGAGAGGGGGGGGGAGAGAGGAGAGAGGGGGGGGGGGAGAGAGAGAGAGGGGGGGGGGGGGAGAGAGAGAGAGGGGGGGAGAGGAGAGGGGGGGGGAGAGAGAGAGAGGGGGGGGGGAGAGAGGAGAGAGAGGGGGGGGGGGAGAGAGAGAGAGGGGGTGGGGGGAGAGAGAGAGAGGGGGGGGGGGGAGAGAGAGAGGGGGGGGGGAGAGAGAGAGAGAGAGAGGGGGGGGGGAGAGAGAGAGGGGGGGGGGGAGAGAGAGAGAGAGAGAGGGGGGGGGGAGAGAGAGAGAGAGAGAGAGGGGGGGGGGGAGAGAGAGAGAGAGGGGGAGAGAGAGAGAGAGGGGGAGAGAGAGAGAGGGGGGGGGGGGGAGAGAGAGAGAGGGGGGGGGGGGAGAGAGAGAGAGAGAGGAGGGGGGGGGGGAGAGAGAGAGAGAGAGAGGGGGGGGGGAGAGAGAGAGAGAGGGGGGGGGGAGAGAGAGAGAGAGGGGGGGGAGAGAGAGGGAGAGGGGGGGAGAGAGAGGGGGGGAGAGAGAGAGAGAGAGGGGGGGGGGGAGAGAGAGAGAGAGAGGGGGGGGGGTGAGAGAGAGGGAGGGAGGTGTGTGAGAGCGCGCGGGGAGAGGGAGGTGTGTGAGAGCGCGCGGGAGAGGGAGGTGTTGTGAGAGCGAGCGGGAGAGGGAGGTGTGTGAGAGCGAGCGAGAGAGGGAGGTGTGTGAGAGCGAGCGAGAGAGGGAGGTGTGTGAGAGCGAGCGAGTGGGTGAGAGAAATGGGGGGAGGGAGAGAGAGTGGGGAGCTCGGGGAAGGGGAGAGAAAGAGAATCGGGTGGGGAAGAGAGAGGATGTCAAAAATTTGCGGGGGGACAGAAACTATGGAAAGCACAGTGGGGATGGCAGAAGAACTTTATCCAGTTATAAAGGTGGTGGTGGGGTGAGAGCAAGAACATGATCCAGATGTTCACTGTTCCAACCCCACCCCCTTTACACCCATACCACATTCTCCCTCTTCTTCCCCTAGATCTGGTTGACTTCTCAGAAAGCTCGGTGCATGTGTGGCAAGTGACATCATTGGTCTGGATGAAATGCTGAAGTCACGACACTCGCTATTCACTTCATACCGAATATACCTGATAACAATCCGTGACTTTCACACAATGTCATCTATGGTGGGGGAGGGGTTTAAGGTCAGGAACCTGTTGGGGGGAGAAGGTCATGAATCCATGGGAGAGGAACTTTGGCAGGAGTAGGTGGTCAACATAGCCATTGAAATGTTGGCTGAGCCAGAAGCTGATCTCCTTCCAGCCAATTGAATTCCATTGACCACTTTTGTCCATCCCCAATCTTTTCAATATCCCCTTACATCTTCCTTTGGTCCTCGGAATTATTTACCACGCCTATCTCGTTACATTGAGCAGGTGTCAGTTGTTTGTAACCTGATTCTGTACTGTTAATCTGACTTCCTGATGTCACGAGGCAGCTTCAGTCTGAGTTTGCTGAGTGGCGTTCAGTTGCTGGGCACACATGAGAAAACCAACACTTAGTTAGAAAGTGGAGAAGATCATTCCGAAGAAGTTAGCTGTCTTTCCGTGGGCCCTGTTGGGCTGATTTAAAAGCACTTCAGAAGCCTTTGTGGAACATTTAGTGATGGCCTGCATGATTGAATTCCAGGGTCTAAAAGTGCCAGCAGATACTCTCTGAACAGAAATGGAATGAAGGCTCTCCTAGTGTTGTCTTTGCTCAATGTACAGAAGGTTTGAAACGCAATTTACAGAAGCCTACTGTTATCTTGTGTCCCGGAAAACCGCTAACAATACTCTGCTCCCTTGTGCTGCACTGTTGTTGTGGTGGAGCATGCTGCAGGAAGTGGTGCTGTCAGAATCGATGGGCCCAAGTTTCCACATGATTTGCGCCTGATTTTTAGGAGCAACTGGTGGAGAACGGACTATCTTAGAAATCGCAATTCTCCACATTTTTTTTTCTGCAGTTCTAGTCAGTTCGAACAGTTTCACTTTGGAACAGAATTTTTTCTTCAAAAGGGGGCGTGTCCGGCCACTGACACCTGATTTCAAAGTTTCCACAGTGAAAACGTACTCCAAAATAACTTAGAATAGAGCAAGTGAAGATTTTTGTAGAACTGAAAAAACCTTGTCTACACATTAAAAAAATCAGGCGCAGGTTACAAATTAGGCGTCCAGAACGAGGTGGGGGGGGGAGGGAAGTCATTAAATTCTACAATAAATCCTTATTTATACTTCTACAAATATTATACAAATAAATCCAACCTGAATAAACATTTATAAGCAAAGAAAAGATTAAATAAACCATCTTCCTATCTGTGTGAAAGTGCTTCAGGCAGGTTCAGTCAGCTCAGCGGTGTGGCGTCGTTCCCGTGAACGGGAGGGAGGGAGGGGCAGTTGGGCAGTAAGCAGGCAGCAAGCAGCCTTCCACTTGAGGTGGAAGCCTTACAGTCAGCTCAGCGGTGTGGCGTCGTTCCCGCGAACGGGAGGGAGGGGCAGTCGGGCAGTAAGCAGGCAGCAAGCAGCCTTCCAGTCAGCTCAGCGGTGTGGCGTCCTTTCCGCGAACGGGAGGCAGGGAAGGAGGCAGCCGTTCCCAACGGCGGGAGGGGCGGGGGAGGGGGTGGAGGGAGGGAGTGAGGGCCCGACCGACCGCAGCGGTGGGGAGAGGCAGCCGTTCCCGACGGCGGGCAGGGTGGGGGGAGAGAGGGAGGGAGTGAGTGAGGGCCCGACCGACCGACCGCAGTGGGGGGGGGGGGGGGGTGGAAGGCAGCCGTTCCCGACGGCGGAGGGGGGGAAAGGAGGCAGTGAGAAGGCTGCAGGAAGCCTCAGAAGTTGAGGCAGCCATTCCCGACAGCAGGGGGGGGGGGGGAGAGGCCGTCGGGAAACGGCAGCCTCAACTTCTGAGGCTTCCTGCAGCCTTCTCACTGCTGCAAGAAGCCTCAGTGCTGATCATAGAAGGGCAATGTGCTTTTATTAAAAAATGTTCAAAAATTAAACAGCTACAAAGAACTACAAAAATGGCCGAGTGCCAATGTTTCCTTCACACTGCGCGTGCGCAAACGCTCCAACGCGCACGCGCAGGGTTGCCGGCACGAAAAAAACTAATTTAAATGGTACCCGCCCCCTCCCACTTACAAAATCGGCGCGAGTGGTAGGCTCCGCCCCCCTGGGCGCCGCGCCAAGCTGCCATGGATCTGCAGGGCGCTCCAGAATCGCGCGTTTTTTTTTAGGCGCCATTTTTGGCGCGAAAAACGGACGCCCAGCTCGGAGGGGCGCCCGTTTTGTAGCGTGTGGAAACTTGGGGCCGATAAGTTGACTCCTATCCTTGTCTCTTCAAAATCAGAAATATCTTTCCGTGTCTGTGCAAGGAGCTTGCTTACTCGTGTCTGATCCATTCTTCTCTGTACAGCTATGAGGATAATTAACCTTCAGCTGAACTACTTTCCGCACAAACAATTGAAGGAAACGCCTCTCCATGCGAGATTATTTTGCTGGGGGGGGCAGGTGGGGGAACTTGCATTTGCCTCAGTTATTATCCAGACCCCATCATGCTACAAGATAAGACCGTATCCTAACTCTCACCGTCCATCACCAGTCACCTCTGTGCTCGCTGGACTTCATGGCACCCGCTCCCAAAACGCCTCAATTTTAAAATTTTCATGCATGTTTTCAAATCCCTCACCCTTCCCTATCTCTGTAACCTCTTCCAGCCCTACAACCCTTTGAGATCTCTGGCCTCCAATTCTGGCCTCTTGCGCATCCCTGATTTTCATCGTTCTACCACTGGCGGCCATTCCTTCAGCTGTCTGAGTCCTAAGCTCTGGAATTCCCTTCCTAAATCTCTCCACCTCTTTCTCTCAAAGTTTCTCCTTAAAACTTAGCCCTTTGCCCAAACTTTTGGTCACCTCTCGTAATATCTCTTTGTGGCTCAGTGTCAAATTTTGACAACATTCCTGTGAAGTGCCTTGGGATGTTTTATTACATTAAAGGTGTTCTGTAAATGCGAGTCATTGTTGATATTCTGCCACAGGAGGGTTGGTGTGACCTCGATAGCAGCAACAACCAGAGATGTTAGCTTTCTTGATTCATTGAGATGTGATATGGAATTCACTCTGGGATGTAGGCCTTTAACTGAAAGCTGTCTTGGAGAGCAACTAAACATAGGAAAGAGCACCGATTGTTTTTTTTTTAACATCAAACCTTTTTCCAACTCGATCTCTGAGGGGAATATTGAAAGACGTAGCATCCAGAGACTGACCAAGATCTAAAATACAATCAGATGTCATATCATTATCAGTATCTGGCCTCTTCTGTACCTGCAGATATTGTACAATCGGTCTGCCTGAGCGGTCGTGTTCTATTGTTGGGTTAGCCCCTCTGGGGAACTTGATGATTGCTTTCCTTTAATCTCAGGAGTGGAATGTACAAGTCCAAATGACCACTGTTTGTAACCATTTATCATGTAGGTGAATTGGCTTTATTTCAGCATCTTTGCCTACCCTTGCCACAGCAATTTGTTCTTGCCCATTACTAATGCCTTGGCATAAAACAAAGCAGTTTTAACCTACTTGAAGGATCATGGATTATTTAATCTATAGACTTGAAACTAGCTAGGCTAAAGCACCATAGATTCCTGGGTTGCTGTTGAAAATGTCAAATATGTAGGTGTATCATTTGTTATGTTAAGGTTAACTGAGGGAGACCCAGAGATTCCAAGAGCATTAGAAATGTCATGATTCGAAAGCTTAATTAGTGTAATTTTACCATCATATTCCTGTGTTCCATGGTGCTGTACTTTAAAGCTCCCATTAGCTTGCAATTGGGTCTAATGGGAGTGCCAGCAAAATGATCTACGTTTGTGTGTGTGTGTGTGTGTGTGTGTATGTAATAAATATATATGTGTGTGTGTGTGTGTAATATATATATTCATTCATTCATGGGATGTGGGCATCACTGGCAAGTCCAGTATTTATTGCCCATTCCTAAGTGCCCTTGAGAAGATGGGAAGGTGACCTGTTAGGGAGGGAGTTCTGTGATTTTTGACCTCGTGATTATGAAGGAGCGGTGATATGTTTCCAAGTCAGGACTTGGGGAACTTGGAAGTGGTGGTGATCAATGGTCCCTTTAATCATTTTGTGGTTGCGCAGCCCCCTTAAGGGACTGTGCTGTGGTTTTTCCTATTTAAGAGTCGGTTGTGCGGGAGCTACAGAGCGCTGCGCAGCTTAAAGGGAACATTGGTGTTCCCTTGTGCCTGCTGTCCTTGTCCATCTAGGTGCTAGCCGTTGCAGATTAGGGAGGTGCTGCCGAAGAAGCTTTGACGAATTGCTGCTGCGCCTTGTAGATGATATACACTGCAGCCACGGTGCGCCGGTGGTGGAGGGAATGAATGTTTAATGTGGTGGATGGAGTGCCAATCAAGCCGGCTGCTTTGTCCTGGATGATGTCAAGCCTCTTGAGTTGTGGAGCTGCACTTATCCAGGCAAGTGGAGAGTATTACATCAATTCTTGATTTGTGCCTCGTAGGTAGTGGATAGGGCTTTGGGAAGTCAGGAAGTGAGTCACTCATTGCAGAATACCCAGAAATGGAAGCACCCTGTTCCGCACATTGACCTAAGATCCCAGTATCATGACGTCCAAATGCGTTTTGAAAATTTCAGGTATTACAATGTGATCTAAAGAGTGAAAGGTATTTTATGAATGCCTACAAGTCTTTGGAATGTGATGCTCACATCTTGCTGGTGCAGTGGACCAGCTCCGCATATAATGTAGCAGATGGGGAACTAGGTGTCCCAACAGTCAGATGGAAGACTCACAAAAACCACGCATTGGCAGTTGACAGTGAGGTAAATGTGCCTTCAGAATGTAACATTACTATTTCAGATCTGATAACTCCTATGCGCTAGAAATACCAGGTGTCACTGAGAGTTTCCATAATGTAGGAAAGCTGAGAGCAGATGCTATAGGATCGGAGACAATCTGCAAAAGAGTTAATCCACTTCTCCTACATCATTAATTTCTGCAACAACAACAAAAAAAATGCCTGTTTGAAAATGTTCACCAGTTTAAATCATTATTTGGAATACATTTCAGATTGCAGTTACTGTGTAGACATTTTTTTTAAATACATGCTCCCTATCTTCCAGAATAGGTTTTGCAAGAAAATTGTTCTGATGCTCAATACTCATTCGCATGACATGTGAGTTTGCTGGTGAAATGGGTAAACAAAAAGCAGGGTGTAAGTGTTTTTTGATAATTGAGTGCTTCATGTTGGTTAGTGTATGGTGGTAGATAAGTAAATGTATACATGTGAAGTGTATTTACCTGTATTGAAAGATCATTAAGGCATTTTCTGCAAATGACTAAAATGGTGTTGCTCTGTACTTGTAAATTTAAGATGTGATATTTTTAGATTTTGTTAGTTCTGTTGTGCAAATTAAGATTGGTTCTTGGTCAGGAGCGGTACTGCAATCAGTTTAATGTTTAACTTCTCTGCTAGTGCCAGCTAACACAAATTATAAACACTCAATACCTTTCTCAAACATTAAGTCACTACACTTCAAAAAGAAAATGTATTGCATGAATTAGTTTGGGTTGTTTTAATAATGTTACAAAGCCCTATGTAATAGCAGCAAGTCATAAAGCTTGCTTCAACAGCATTTCCCAGCAACCCACCCTCTACCCATTGGGAACAACACCAACTATGACAAGGGAACATGACCTTCAGGTCCCACACCTGCTGGGTCAAAATCCTGGAGTTTCCTCCCTAACACCAGTACTATCAGCCAAGGTATGGCTAACAAATGTTATCATGCCAGTGTCACCCATATCCTCAGAACAAATATATAAAAAGGCATTTATTTATTGGCGCTAGGACGGGGAACTCCCAAGCTAAAGAGCCGGCCCAAGATTGCTGCGAGAGACGCCTTGGGTGGGAGGGGTTTTTTAAGAACCCAAAGAACCCACCACAAAACCATTCCCAAAACATTAATCACGCCACCACAACACAAATCGAAAAAAAATTCAGATAAAACAATCACACTTACCTTAGGAGTCCATTACTCACCTCTTCACCGATGGGAGAGTTGGACTGCCCTGATTTCCCAGGCGATCGTTGCAATCACGGACGTTGCACACCGGGTGCAGCTCTTCCGGGCGGTGCTGCTCCTCACTGCCACAAAACCGGACCCGAGGATCGCTGCAGACCGCCAAAACACCTCACCGTCGCCATTGCCGCCACTCCAAGTGAAAAACAGAATGCAGAAGACCCGAAAATCCAGCCCTTAGTCTAATGAGGTAAACCAGCTTGAACCCACTATTTAGCTCCAGTGCTCTTTTTAAAAAAAAAAAAAAAAATTGTTTCCTTTGATTTTGATTTGTATTGTTTACAGTATGTTGGACAAGGTGCCAGTTGGATACAGTTGTGACCTTTGGAAATGTATTACTCTGGAATTTGGTAGGGCAATGTCTACTACAAAGTATCCACCGCAAACTCTGTTCCCTAGCCATCGCCTCCATTCCTCTCCTTGGCCTTTCTCTTGAGGCAGAACCAGACTGTTCATAACCTTAGCGTTCTATTTGACCCTGAGTTGAGCTTTTGACCCCATATCCTTTCCATCACCAAGACCAGCCATTTTCACCTCTAACATTGCCTGTTTCCACCCCTGCCTCAGCCTATCTGCTGCTAAAACCACCATCACTTATTTGTTACCTCTAGACTTGACTATTCCAATGCTTTCCTGGCCGGCCTTCCACCCTGTACCTTTTGTAAACATGAGCTCATCCAAAACTCTGCTGCCCATATCCTAACTTGCTTCACTTCCCATTCACCCATCGCCCCTATGCTCGCTGACTTACATTGGCTCCCAGTTCAGCAACACCTCAATTTTAAAATTCTCATACTTGTTTTCAAATCTCTTGCTCTTCCCTATCGCTAACCTCCTACAGCCATATAACCCTACAACCCTCAGAGATCTCTGTGCGCTTCCAAATTTTGCCTCTTGGGCATCCCCCGATTTTTTTTTTTTGTTCCATCATTAGTGCCTTCAGCTCCCTAGGCCCTAAGCTTTGGAATTCCCTCTCTGCCCCTCTACCTCTCTTTCTTCCTTTAAAACACTCCTTAAAACCTACCTCTTTGACCAAACTTTTGATCACTATCCTAATTATCTCCTTATATGACTGTCAAATTTAGTTTGATAACACTCCTGTGAAGCGCCTAGGGCCATTTTATTACATTAAAGCCGCTATATAAATGCAAGTTTGTGTGTATATTGTCACAGCAATGAAATGGGCCACACTTCAGTGTTTCAATTGACATTGACAGGGGTGCCTTATAAACCAAGCAGTGTACATTACCAAGAATTTATTGTAGAGTGTAAAATGAAACATTATACAAATGAACTTGGCCAAAGAATAGCATATTTCTGTAGGGAAATCTCTATGAAATGGATACTACATTGGTTTGGAGGGATACTTAGTATGATATGTAGTGATTGATGCAAAGTTATGCTTGAAGTTTGACTTCCTATTTAACAGAAGTCTATTGAAGCCTTTCTTGAGCAGCAGTATTTTCATACATGCTTTCATTTAATATACTGTTTTGGTTCTTTTGACAGTATATTGGGGTAGTCATATGAAGCTAAACAGAAATATGATTTGACTATAAAACTAACTGCTTTCTACATGTGTGACCGGCAGGTGACACAGTACACTGATGCACTGGCTCTACTGTCCACTGAGAAACGGGGGGCCAATTTGCTTCCTCGATTTGTCAAACAATGAGTTTCCTCTTCTGTCTCCCTAGCTCCATAAAGAGGTGCTTGAATTCCCAGGCCTGTCATTGGAACTGGCGATTGATTGATTGATAGACCTGATGCTAAGTTGATGATGTAGTGATGAATTAATTTTGTCATAAAGCCAACCTCTTTGATTTAGTTATAAACGTTCACTTGTGATTAATAGGGCAGAGATAGAAGTAAATTATAAAAAATATTAGCATTCGAAAGAGCCTGTTCCTGAAATCTGAAGTCACTGAAATGCAAATATTTTTTTTTGGAACCTAAAGCTATGTTTGAAAACTGGACATATCAAAAAAAAATTCCAATCACTAGAGTGAATAATTTGGTGGTGAACTGGTCCAGCGGCTAATGGGCGAAATTAATTTGTCAATAGACGACGTGTTGTATGACGGTCTGATTGATTAGAAAACTTTCCCAAAGTTAATTAAATGAAAATTTGTGGAGTCTTATCATTTTTTTTAAATAAGATTGTGGATGTTAAATGCATGGGAGAAGGAAGGCTGAAAGATTTACAGACTGCAAAAAGTATTTTGTGATTGGCTTGCTTTCAATACTTATCATTTTAATTGCATGTCCATTTTTGTTTTCTTTAAAAGGCATAAAATAGATGGATGGTAGTTCAGAATTCATCAAGTAATTGCTAAATGACTTTATGCACTTGGCTGTCCAATGTTTATTGGGTTTTAAACCTACGGACAGTGTGCTGTGGTTGAACCAACAAATTGAGTAAGCATTGAAGAACTAAAGTTGTGAACATGTGTTTAAAACATTATTGCAAGGGTCCTGACGGCATTTTTATTTTATTGTTGTGTGTGCAAATCCAGACGGCTTGAATCTCTTTACACCTGTGTCTGTAGATGTTAGTGTGTAGAATAGGAGGTCACGATTTTTAATCTGCTGTTGAGATTGAGGTCAAGGGAAAAGGCTGAAAGTTTCAGGGTATGTGTAGATTCTTTTAACCCTGACTGGAACCCATTGTTCTGGGTAGCTGTGCATTGCTGACTAAAATTAGCCCTGCAGAAAACAGATGTATTTTAGATCTAATTCATACTAAACACTACCGGTAGTATTGGAAGACTAGGTGTGGAAAGGTGCTGAGAATTAACTGAGAAGCAGAGAAAGAGGGTGTGGTGATTGAGACATGTGCAAATTGTGGAGTATCTGAAATTGATGCTGTGCTTAGCATATAACTTGGACATCAGCTTCAGGTGACATCCGATGTTGGTGTTGTGTGGGTGAATCTGCCAAACTCCGTATCTCCAAATTGGGTTTATAACCTATCACAAATATAGTCCTGAGGCCTGAAAGTTAAAAGACAATGAAGTAAATATTCATCCCAGAATCCACATCCAAGGTCATGCAAAAAAAATGGACCATGTCTGCCGTCCATAAGCAACCCATACACCCCATGCAGCAATTTTGTTCTGAACTGCCAAGTTTGTTCTGCAGGTGCTATTTACCTCTGTGGTTCTTTATCTCTTCAAGGAGAAATCTGAAGCTGTATTTCCAAATGAGCACACTTTATTTAGAGGAGCCTTTGCTTATTTAGGATATGATGGCAGCTTTCATAATAACTAATGATATTTACATATATTAGTACAGGTAATTGCACAGCTTGTAAAGCAAGTGGTACAATTCTCAGAATCTATATTTAAGTTATTTTTTTAACCGCTCCAGCACAAGTCACCATGCTACATGTACTAAGGGATAACCTTTAGTAAGCCTATTTCCGGTCCGCTGCAAGGCAGGAGGCAAAGTAGGGGAAACTGACCAATGAAGATACAGTCATTATGATAGAGCAGTCAGGGAAGTAATGTCTGCTTTCCTGGGCACCAAGGATTCAGAAGTTGGACATGTGTCCATTAGTGACCTCAAATTCTGCCCTCTTGAGCATTCCTGATTATAACTGCTCAACCATCGATGGTTGTGCCTTCAGCTGCCTGGGCCCTAAGTTCTGGAACTCCCTCCATAAACCTCTCTGCCTCTCTACCTTTCTTTCCTCCTTTAAGATGCTGCTTAAAACCTACCTCTTTGACCAAGCTTTCGGTCATCTGCCGTAATTTCTTATGTGGCTCGGTGTCAAATTTATTTGTTTTGTCTCATTATACTGGTGCGAAGCATCTTGGGATGTTTTGCTCTGTTAAAGGTGTTATAGAAATAAAAGTTGTTGTCTTGTATTCAACTATCATTGTAACCCATGTATAAGCTGACCTAACTTGTACACTGTGAGAACAATGACCACTAGGTGGTGAACTTGTGGGAGCCACTCCAAACCTGGACTTTCAGGTATAAAAGGGGAAGCTCCACCCACCTTCATCACTTGAGTGCTGGCTCAAGGTTACTGGTCACAGAGTGACCTTCTCTCTAGTATGGGCCTCGTGTGCATTTATACTGTATAGTAAGGACATGTTATTGGCGACGAGAAACTGGGATTTAAACCACGCGAGCATAGCCACGAGCAGCACAGATGAGAGGTACTGTGTTGGGGATGATTGGGACGATTTTATTGAGACTACAGCAAAGTTTCGTCACTAAGGAATGGTTGGGACGGGATTCGGCCGACAAACGCAGGGCTCATCTTTTATCTTGGGGGAGGAAGAGACCAGAATGATGGACAAAAATCTGGGCTCAAATGCAAAAAATAGACAGGGAGTCAACATTGTTAAAGCGGCACGCAGTTCTCCAGGCAGACAAGGGCAATCGGACATGCCCCAACATGTAGTCGAACCCAGAGGAGGAATTCAGCAGAGACAATGGCTAGTTGAATGGCAATTCACGCCATTGCAAGGGACAATGCGGCCAGTAATGAGGCCATCAACACCTGTTAATGGTGCACTTAAGGACAGTCACAGAGACAGTCAGAGACGATCGACTGGAAATGGACATTTTGTTTCCAACAACGGCTCATGTTGGGGGTATGGAGGCACACATCCAGCCAGAGTTGCAGGTATCAGCAATATACCTGCAGAAATTGCAATGTCAGCGGTCACTTGCCGCATATGTGCAGGAAGCCTGCAGCCAGGCTGATGTATGAGGAGGATGGGCCCGATGTAAGCCCTACGAGGCCAAATGGACACTGGGGGAAATCGCTGGAAGCTGAAGTTCAGTGAGTTCATGTGGAGCACATATACAGTTCATACACCAGGACGCCACCGATAATGATGAAAGTGCTCCTCAATGGCATCCCAATATCAATGGAGCTAGACACGGGGGCCAGCCAGTCCCTGATGAGTATCAAACAGTTCGAATAGTTGTGGGTGTCCAAGGCCAGGAGGCCAAAATTGTCACTGATTGACGCACAGCTATGGACATACAAAAAGGAGATCATTCCAGTGCTAGGCAGCGCCACGGTAGTCGTGACCCACAAAGATTCGGAGAACAGGTTGCCACTCTGGATTGTCCCAGGGGACGGTCCCGCACTACTGGGGAGGAGTTGGCTTGCGGTCATGAACTGGAAATGGGGCGATGTCAATGCAATTTCTTCTGTGGAGCGAGTATCATGCTCACAGATCCTGGACAAATTTGACTCACTATTTCAACCCGGCATTGGCACTTTCATGGGGGCCAAGGTAGTGATTCACATAAACCTGGGCACCAGGCCAGTACACCACAAGGCCAGAACGGTGCCCTACGTGATCCTGGAAAAGATAGAAGGCGAATTGGACCGCCTGCTGAGGGAAGGCATCATCTCGCCAGTCGAATTCAGTGACTGGGTGAGCCCGATTGTGCCGGTGCTCAAGGCGGATGGGTTGGTCAGGATATGTGGCGATTACAAGGCCACCATCAATCGGGTGTCACTCCAAGACCAGTACCCGCTACCGAGAGCGGAGGACCTCTTTGCGATGCTATCCGATGGCAAACTTTTTTCAAAATTGGACCTGACCTCAACTTACATGACCCAGGAGCTTGTGAGTGAGTCGAAGAAGCTTACCACCATCACGACACACAAGGGGTTGTTTGAGTACAACAGATGCCCGTTCGGGATTTGTGTGGCCACCGCGACCTTTCAATGAGATATGGAAAGCCTCCAAGTCGATTCCAGGGATGGTGGTTTTTCAAGACGACATCCTCATCACGGGTCGCGATACTGAAGAACACCTCCACAACCTGGAGGAGGTGCTATGCAGACTGGACCGGGTAGGGCTGCGACTGAAAAAGGCAAAGTGTGTTTTCCTAGCTCCTAGCTCCAGAGATAGAATTCCTGGGGATGAGGGTAGCAGACCTACTGCGTCCAAGACGGAAGCGATCCAGAGAGCACCCTGCGCTCGTTCCTGGGGCTCCTGAACTATTTTGGTAACTTTCTTCCCAAATTGAGCACGCTGTTAGAGCCGCTACACATGCTCCTACGCAAAGGTCGCGAATGGGTCTGGGAGGACAGCCAGGAAAGGGCTTTTGATAGAGCACGCAAGTTGTTATGTTCCAACAATCTGTTAACGCTATATGGCCCATGTAAGAAACTTATTTTAACGTGCGATGCGTCGTCCTTTTGTGTCGGGTGTGTGTTGCAGCATGTTAATGCTAAGTGTCAGTTACAGCCGGTAGCTTATGCCTCCAGAAGTCTGTCCCAGGCAGAAAGGGGCTATGGGATGGGAGAAAAGGAGGCGCTTGCATGTGTATATGCTGTAAAGAAAATGCACCAGTACTTGTTTGGCAGGAAATTTGAGCTGGAGACAGATCACAAACCCCTAACAAGGCCATAAATGCTAACACATCGGCCCGCATACAGAGGTGGGCACTCATGTTAGCCGCCTATGACTATACAATTCGGCACAGACCGAGCACCGAAAACTGCGCCGATGCACTCAGCAGGCTCCCACTAGCTACCACTGAAGGGGCTACCGAGCATGCTGCTGAGATGATCATGGCTGTTGAAGCTTTCGAAAGCGAAGGCTCACCTGTGACAGCCCGTCAGATTAAAGTCTGGACAAATAGAGACCCGCTACTGTCTTTAGTCAAGAAATGTGTCCTGAACGAGGACTGGGCAGCCATGTACGGGGCATGCCCTGAGGAACTTAAACCATTTCACAGGCGCAGGGATGAACTCTCGATTCAGGCCGATTGCCTATTACGGGGAAACCGTGTAGTCATGCCCCAGATGGGCAGAGGTGTTCATCAGAGAACTCCACAATGAGCACTCGGGCATTGTCATGATGAAGGCAATTGCCAGATCACACGTTTGGTGGCCAGGGATAGATGCACACCTGGAACTTTGTGTTCGCAGGTGCAACACGTATGCCCAGCTGGGCAATGCGCCCAGGGAAGCCCCCCTTAACCCCTGGTCTTGGCCCGCCAAGCCATGGTCATGCATCCATGTGGACTATGCAGGTCCTTTCATGGGAAAAATGTTTTTGGTTGTAGTAGATGCCTACTCCAAATGGATCGAGTGTGACATTTTAAATTCAAGCACATCCTTTGCCACGGTAGAAAATCTACGGGCAATGTTCGCCGCCCATGGTCTACCCGGATGTCTTGGTCAGTGACAATGGCCCGTGCTTCACAAGCAATGAACTCCAGGAGTTCATGGCAGGCAATGGAATTAACCATGTCAGAACGGCACCGTTCAAGCCGGTCTCAAACGGCCAGGCGGAGCGAGCAGTGCACATAATCAAACAGGGGATGCTCAGAATCCAAGACGGTTCCCTACAAAGCCGCTCATCACGCCTCCTGTTGGCCTACAGATCCCGACCACACTCGCTCACGGGTTCCACCCGCAGAGCTGCTAATGAAAAGGACGCTCAAAACCAGGTTATCCCTTATACACCCACCATGAAAGAAATTGTCGAGAGCAGGCGTCAGTCACAATGTGACTACCATGACAGGAATGCGAGGGCGCGAGGTATCGATGTCAATGACCCTGTATTTGTCCTCAACTATGCTGCAGGGCCCAAATGGCTCTCGGGCACTGTGATTGCCAAAGAGGGGAATAGGATTCTGGTAGTTAAACTTACCAATGGACAAATCTGCCGCAAACATGTGGATCAAACAAAAAGGAGGTTCAGCAACCCCATAGAAGAAGCAGAGAAAGAACACGATGTCGAGTTCACTCCACCACAGGTGACCGAACGCCAGAACCGAGTGGAGGAGAGCCCAGTCACTGTGAGCAGTCCGGACAGGCCTGAGGCACCGCAAACAGCAGACACTCAGGCCAGCGCCCAACAACCAGAGCCCCAACTCGGACGCTCTGCAAGGGAGCGTAAACCACCAGAAAGACTCACCCTGTGATCCCAATAAGACTTTGGGGGGGGGGGGAGGTGATGTCATGTATTCAACTATCATTGTAACCCATGTATAAGCTGAGCTAACTCGTACACTGTGAGAACAATGACTACTCGGTGGTGAACTTGTGGGAGCCACTCCTAACCTGGACTTTCAGGCATAAAAGGGGAAGCTCCACCCACCTTCATCACTTGAGTGCTGGCTAATAAAGGTCACAGTCACAGAGTGATCTTCTCTCAAGCATGGGCCTCGTATGCATTTATACTGTATGGTAAGGACATATTATATGTTGTTGTTGGACTGGGTCTGGGATTCTGACCAAATTTTGGACTGGGTCCAGATCGCTTCAGCCCCTGGTAGAGTTTGTGAAGTTTGGTGTTCCGAACAGACTGTGCATTTGACCTAACTGGCCAAGAATTCTAACCTTAATAGAGAACAGAATCAAGAAGACCTGGAGATACTGAATTTTGCTCTCTCTCTTCTCTTATTTTAGTTCCTATCTGTTCAATCATATCAAATTCTCTTCTGTCACATTCATATTATTAACCTTGGCATCTGTAGTACTTTAAATTCTTTGTTTGTGTCCATTAATCAGTTCACATCATTTCATTTGGACACAGTGAGGCAGTGAGAGCTAGCCCTTGGTACTAAGAGCCATTAGTAAGCATGCAATTGTTACCCAAGAAAACTGATCCTAGTGAAATCACTGGCTACATACTAAATAATAACCCTATTTTTTGAGTTTGAAAACATCTAAGTCCTTCAGCCTTCTTCAGTGACCTTCTGCCTCCTAGGATTCACCAATGCACTATCAAATTCAACTGTTAAGTATTTAAATGCTAAAAAGCTGGCAATGAGTTTCATGGGGTACCTGCCAATGGAACCTGCAGGACTCTGTTACTACGGAAACAGTCATTTTACAGTGCTGTGATCCACAGTATAAAAGCTAGACCCTGAGGCTGCAAGCACAAGTTGATGATTTTCTGGTTGAGAAGTTTGAAATGCGTAGCTGGAATTTTGTAACAGCATGCCAACCTCCTTGGGCAGAAAACAAAAAAATAAATTGTACATAGCTAACCACTGTACTGGGGAAACTTACATTATGGGCAGACATTGGTACATTATTTTATGATGGCTCTCAATAGTGGTGATGGGGCAGGAATTGGGAAGTTATGTAATCCAGTGCCCCCAATGCGGGGCATTGCTTCCTGGGGCGTGCACCTTGGAAAATCATTATCATGCAGCCTGCAACTTTCCAAGATGTGCTTCTCACAGAATCTCCCCATATGTTCAATTACCATGGCAGGGATTAATCTCTTTATCCTGAAGTGCTGAGAGCCAGTACTAATTAAGTAACAAGAAATATGAACTCCGTTTAAAGTGGACACTGAATTCAGCTGAATACCAGACCGTGAATGACCTTAGTCTTTTTTTGTTAATTATCGCTCCATACCTCTTGAGGCGGGTTAGCTCATGGTTCCACACGTGTGAACAGCTCAGTGTGAAATGCTGCTTCCTGTCTTTTTTTCAATGTTAAAAGAAGTCACATTGTGTAACACCTAATAGCTGCTGTGCTATAATGAAAATGCATCGCCCTGTGATTACACAATCTGGATGCTAAGTTCTCTCAAATCACTTCAAATGCTTAAAATTTAGAGCATCCCCGATTTTAATCGCTCCACCATTGGTGGCCAAGCCTTCAGCTGCCTAGGCCCTAAGCTCTGGAATTCCCTCCTTAAACTTCTCTGCCTCGCTACCTCTCTTTGTTTTTTAAAACGCTCCTTTAAACCTATCTCTGTCATCTGTCCTAATATCTCCTTACATGGCTCAGTGTAAAATGTTGTTTTATTATGCTCCTTTGAAGCCAATTGAGATATTTCACGACGTTAAAGGAGTTATATAAATACATGTTGTTTTCACCTGCCATACTGTTTCCTCAGTAACTAAATTTACGATTGTCCAAAATAAGGGTTTACACAAACTAAGAGAATCAAAATACACATTTCACAATCTGCTGAACTATCTTTTGTTCTTTTGACGCTTGCATTATTGTTTAATTTGGAGGACTAGAAGACTTTAACTCGAGCTATGATGCTGTGAGATGGATTTGGATTGTGAAGTCTGAGCAATGGCAGTGTGCCCAACTACACAAGATCCAGCAGTGCTGTTCAGTCAGCTGTACTAATTGAATACTTTTCTATAGCTTTGAGCATTTTTTTTTTAATTCAGTACCTTTCCTTCAAATGATTTGGAAGATGAAATTTCAAATTTTTTTTTGCGGTCAAATTTATATTGCGCATTTAACAAACAGAGGTGTGAGAGAGACGATGTTCTAATTACATATGTGTTAGAGCTTTTCTTTTGTGTTCTATAGACTTTTCTGAAGTATTTTAAGCTGAGAGAGAGATACTGGGGCCAGAGAAAGGGAGTAGAGAGAGACTTCATGTTAATTCAATTTTCAAACAAAAATCCCAGTTGAATTTTGAAGCCAATCAATGATCTAAATTAACATATTGCAAGCTGCTTGCTGATTCCTTAGAACTGTTAGACAGCACCTAGTTGTTAACATATGAGACATCGAGACATATAGAGAAAAAGGCAGACAGTGTCTTTCCTCATTCTCACTTGATTTCATTTAAAAGAACAAACCATTTTTAAAACATACAAAGTGTCTTTCAGGGAAACAAATAGAAAGGGAGGGTAGGATGGAGGATGAAGAGAGAAATGGGTTGAGGATGAGGATGCCTCTGGCCTTTCGCCACCTGTCTTTGAGGGGGAGCAAGTGCTAGGGGGTGGGAAAGTGAATGGGGGTTACGGGTGAGTTCAAAGACAGTGGAGAAAATGGGAGGGAAGAGCATGGGGGTTGAGCAGGTAGATCAAAAAGAGAGTCATAGTGGTAGCGTTGGGATGGTAGGAAGGTGAACGTGAAATGACAAGGTGAAGGGTGGGCAATGTGAAGGGGAGAAAAACATGAGTAATTGAGAGGGGATGGAAAAGAGCCACTGGGGGACTCATTTTCCTCACAGCCTGACCATTCATGGCTCCTTACTCCGGCATATTACGCACCAATCACCTCCCATCTGAAAAGAAAGAAGGAAACAAGGGGGAGTTGAGGCAGTGCCTGTTGAGGTAGACAATATAAAGTAATTATAAATGAATTGGGATATGTATTTGAAAAAGAAGATTATAAAAGGATAAAGGGAAAGAGCAGGGAAATAGGATTAGAGTAGATCACTCCAGTTGAAGTGCTAGCACTGGCACAGGTGCGAAGAGCCGAATGGCGACCTCCTGTGATTCCATGGTCATTCATCTTATTTGTTTGTGCAATTTTGCTACGTGCAAAACTGGCTGCTTATACAGCATATACACTGAGAAATGTGATAAGGTACAATAAGTTAGCCCATTCAACAAATTCCTCCCTCCACTATTCTAATTGAGGCATCAACCCATTAAAAGTAAAGCTGGAATAGTTGAGAGGAATTTGATGCAAGCGCATTCGTACAATCAAATCATTGGCAATAATTTCTATCCTTGCATAAATGCATGTTTTTTTGTTAAGCTTATGAATCCATCTCAGCAGCAAATGGCAGGCTTTTCAAAACAACCTTGTAGGTCACCTACTAAGACTCGACCTGCTGTTATTTTATTTAAATCATGTACCACAGTCACTTGATCTGTTCCTGCAAGGAATTCAACAGGAGTTACAGCTGATGCACTAGGGACTCTGTCCACTTTAGGAACAAACGGGGAACGTAACCTTGCTTATAAATGTTATCAATCCAACCAAGTATTGCTTCGAAAATATTTTTCTCTTTAGCTAACTTTATTTTCCCAATAGCTGCATTGTAGAGAAATGCGCAAATTAAAGTTTTGATGAAAGAACGTAACAAAATTCACCTTCAAGATAATTACAGCCCATCTTAGCTCATCCATCCAGAGATGCGCTCCACTTTTCTCTTCTGGAAATTTATTCCACACATTGATCACACTTTGTGAAAATTTTCTGCTACTAGTCCTAAAATTGCCTTTTTACTAGTTTGACATTGTGTCTCCTATTTGTACTCCTACAGTTTAAATTTAAAGTAATGCCCCAGAATAGCTTTTTCTATACCCTGAACAATGTTGTGTACACCTCAATAAGATCACCTCTCTGATCACTGGGGATCAGTGAATATTCAATGCTCGAATGGCTGTCTTATTTCTTGGTGACCAGAACTGGATGCAGTATTCAAGGTGCAGCTTGAGTACAGTACGATAACATTTGATTTTCACTTCCTCTTAGTTGTATTCTACTGTTTTAGCTATGTAATTCATTATCCTATTGCCTTTGTTGATTGCTGTTCTGTACTGGTTGCACATGTTTAGCATTGAATCTATTAAGACACCTTGGTCACTTTCAGTTTCAAGCATGGCTATTTCAAGACTATTCATGAAGTACATGTGCAATCTAATGTTCCTTCCTATCTGTAACACTTTACACTTCGTTGCATTAAGATTCAGCTGCCATTGTTGTGCACATTTACATGATTTGTTCAACTCATTCTGTAGTTTCTGATTGCATTGTTCCTTCTAGCCTGACGTCAACTGCAAATGTGACTACTTTGCATTGAGTTTCTGAACCCAGGTTACTTATTGTGGAAGCACTAGTAACGCTGAGCATCATAATCATAGGCAGTCCCTCGAAACAAGGATGACTTGATTCCACGCCAAAAAGGATGAGTTCACAGGTGTTTCAATGAAGGACCTAATATTCCTGGTCCCGAACTACATCCTGAAGGGTGGAAAATGTCTCTGTGTGGATTTTTTTAACGTGTGGTGGCCGTTGCACACCAGCCACCACACGGGCTTGACAGAGCTAGGTCTTGGATTAACCAGACGACTGGAGACTTGCTCTGCTGCAAGGACCTAGTGCACACACATATCTCCGTGTAGGCTGGCCCATACTGCCCCTGGGCCCTCGCCTCTTCTGAGCACACTCACACTCACACTCGCACTCAGACTGGATTTTCCCATTCTGAATACACCCTGACTGCTGTTTATGAGGTTACTATTGTACAGATGATCCTCAAGTTCACTCCTGATAAGTTCCATTATTTTACATGGAGTGGAATTAAGACTGATGGGACTGTAATTGCCCGAGTCTGTTTTATCACCCTTTTTGAATATGGGCATCAGATTTAGCCTGTTACCAATCGACTGGGGCCTTCCCATTGAATGCTTCATAATTATTGTCAGTGTCTAACTGCGCTCCCAAGTCTCTTAGCACGAGGCAATTAGCACAGCTTAACCAATACTTTAAAAATTCTTCACCTTGAAGGAATGACTGGCAGTACAATAGAACTTTTAGACGGATGGAAACAATGACTTTATGATGCAGTTGCGAATTAAAAATCTGGAGTTCAGTTCCTTTCATCCAGCAGTCTAAATACTAAGGCATCAATTTTGCCCATCACTGGGCACCGTTTTTTCGGCGCCCAGTGAATTCTTTGGCGCTGAAGCTCAGTCCAATGATTCCTCAATGTTGGGGTGCCAGCGTCTACTACCAGCGCCAGAATGTTTAACGCCAAACATTCTGGCACTGGTGTACCTGTTTTTTAAAAAAAAAAGTTCTGCGCCATTTCTTTACATAAGACAAACTTTCCCCACCAACGAAATGTTAAAAACCAGTGCAGAGAGCCTAGAAGCAACGTAGACACTCCAGGCTCAAAGGGAAGCAGCAGTGATCTCTATTAAAGGTGGAACATTACATTGAAAAAAAAATGCCTCACCACAAATCTTTTATATTTTATGGAGTATTGGAGTGCTTAGGTGGACAACAATAAGTTGTTCATGGATCTAGACTGGGTGATGGTCACTGATATATGCACCATGGTACTTTTTTGCATGCATCAGTGACCCAGAACAAGGCAGGATCCATGAACACCTTAGTACTGGAACCTGTCCCTGTATCATTTAAACCAATAGGTTGCAAGGGATGAGGCCATTTTACATTTTGAGTCCGGTTATCCTGTAATATTTATTAGTGCAGCATTAAAAAATGAAATGCAGGAGTTGGGTTAAAAGTCCAAAATTAAAATGTTTATTAAACGTTTGTACAGCACAGTTGTAATTAACTTGACTTTACTTATGTTTAAACCTTCATAACTTTAAAAACTTTATTCAAAACTGTGGCAACCTTTACAAAGAATGATCAACTAAAGCAACCAAAAAACAAACCAGACATCTATCCTCTTCCTTAGCTCTGTGCACCAATCCTGCCCCAGTAGCTGCCACTACCCCTGCGCATGCCTGTAGTTGCAGACTTCTGCTTCCTTGCCCCCCATCCTCCCAGGTGTAATCTGTTTCTTTTCCGGCGCGTCTTAAAGGAGGAAAGAGGTAGCGAAGGAGAGGTTTAGGCAAGGAATTCCAGAGCTTAGGGCCTAGGCAACAGAAGGCACGGCCACCAATGGTTGAGAGATTATAGGCTCAATTTTCCCCAGTGATTTGCACTGTTTTTTTTGGAGCAGGCTGCTTTTTTTGACCTAAGTTTAACAAAACTACAATTTCCCCAATCAATTTTCACCCGCGTAACTCAGTTATAATTTTTTTAGGTAAGTTTTTTTTTTCAGCCAAAGGGGGCGTAACCTGCCACCAGCGACAATTCTGGCCATTTAGGCAAGTTTGGCCAGCTGAGAGTTACTCCAGTTCTGCTTAGGCCAGTGTATGTGGCCCCTGCAGAAAATCTTATGGAGAGTTAAAGAAATTGGCGCAGGTAAGTGCAGCAGATGCCCAGACAGCAGCAGCAGGAAAGGTAAGAGAGAGGGGGTGGGGGGAAGCCTTTTGGCTGTAGTTAGGTGCGGGGACCGGGAGGGAGGAGGCCATTCGGCCTGGGCTCGGGGCGGGGGAGCGGACCAGGAGGCCAGTCGGCCTGGGCTAGGGGCAGGGGAGTGGACCGGTAGGCCACTCGGCCTGGGCTAGGGGCAGGGGAGTGGACTGGTAAGCCCTTCGACTTGGGCTAGGGGCAGGAGAGCACACCTGTAGGCTCTCCGGCCAGGGCTAGGGGCAGGGAGCGGGACCGGCTTTAACAATTGGAGTTAAGTTGCTGCAATATATTTTAATGTGTTTTTGATTTGATGCAATGTATTTAATGTGTTTTTAAATTGATGCAATGTGTTTTATTGTGTTGGGAGCTGGCTGTATGTTTCACTTTGCAGCCTCAGCTCGCATTGTGTCCCTGGTTACCATGGCAACCCGATCTTTTTGGCGCAGATTAAGGCTCTACCCCCAAAACTAAAGGACATGTTAGGCCACGCCAAAATGAAGAAATCCAACGGGGACACTTAAGAAAAAATTTTTTTGGCGTACATGGGGCCCCAAAAAAACAGGCGTACTCTTCAAGTACGCCAAAAAAAAGCGCTGGGGAAAATTGAGCCCTATAATCGGGGATGCTCAAGGGAAGGATTAGAGGAGTGCAGAGGGGAGGTGGGGGTTGGGTTGTGGGGCTGGAGGAAATTACAGAGATAGGGAAGGGCGAGGCCATGGAGGGATTTGAAAACAAGGATGAGAATTTTGAAATCAAGGCGTTGCTTAACTGAGGGTCAATGTAGGTCAGCGAGCACACGGGTGATGGGTGAGCAGGACTTCTTGCAATTTAGGACATGGGGAGCTGGGTTTTGGATCACCTCAAGTTTACATAGGGTAGAACGTGGGCGACCAGTTAAGAGTGCATTGGAATAGTCAAGTCTAGAGGTAACAGGCGTGGATGAGGGTTTCAGCAGCAGATGAGCTGCGGCAAGGGCAGAGACGGGTAATGTCATGGAAATAGGCTGTCTTGGTTATGCCGCTGATATGTGGTCGGAAGCTCATTTCAGGGTCAAATATGACACCAAGGTTACGAACAGTGTGGTTCAGCCTCAGACAGATTAGAGAGGGATGGAGTCAGTGGCTGAGTAATGGAGTTTGTGGCGGGGATTGAAAATAATTGCTTTGGTCTTTCCAATATTTAATTGGAAAAAAATTGGATACAAAGGAATTCATTGCACAGGAAGTGTGATAAGCTATTTCTGATCGATATGATAAGGTGTTGTATAAATGTAAATTCATACATTTGCTGGTTGCACCCTTTTATGCTAGAAATGATTAAAATGCAGTGCGATATCTGTAACAAATATATTAAAGGGCTTATCTGCTGCCCATATCCTAACTTGTACCAAGTCCCATTCACCAATCATCCCTGTGCTCACTCACCTACATTGGCTTCTGGTCCCAAATGCCCCAATTTTAAAATTCTCATCCATGTTCAAATCCCTCCATGGCCTCACCCCTCCCGATCTCTGCAACCTTCTCCAGCCCTATAACCTTCTGGAAACTTTGGGTTCTTTCAACTCTGTCCTCTTGTCCATCCCTCACTTCCTTCACCCCATCATTGACGGCCATGCCTTCAGCTGCCTCAGCCCTGAGCTCAGGAATTCCCTCACTCTCTACCTCTCTACTTCGCCCACGCCCCTGTCCTCCTTTAAGACCCTCCTTAAAACCCACCTCTTTGACCAAGCTTTTGGTCACCTGTCTTAATGTCTCCTTCTTTTGCTCGGTGTAAATCTTGTGTGATGTGCCTTGGGATGTTTTGCTACGTTAAAGGCATTCTACAAATGCAAGTTGCTGTCTGAACTACCTGTTTTAATAACTGCATTAACTTGCTTATTTACAAATGTCATCATTAATAATGCAGGTGAAGGCATTATGACTTAATATTGCATAGCATGACTTCAAGCTGCTCATGTTAAAGCATGGCCAGTGGCAATCAGGAGGTCACTTTGGCCCACGGTAAGGCACTGTTTACCAGCAATGTGACGGAGTAAAACTCTTTGCACGTTGGCAGCTGAGACGTCAGCTGTCACCGGGACCTGAAATCTGAGGTTTCACTGGTGCAAAGCGAATGTTTTACACGCTGCACCACTGAGACCATTTGGAGAGGCTGATTTTCAATTTGACCTGTGTTCAGAACTGTACAGAGAATGTTAAATTGCAAACTGTTATCTCGTGCCCCAGACCGCCAGAAGTATGGCTGCCTGGGAAACAGCGTATCGAAGATGTTTACAGGATTCATTATAAGATGGGAACGAAGGTACTTTATCCCAAGGACACGTATAATCTTTAGGTCTCGAGGAGCTAAAAGCAGGATCTTTTATCAGCTGAATTATTTCCAATTTTCTACACCCCAGAGACTGAACGCAAGCTGAAATTCTCCTGCAGCAATGGAGCAAACTGGTGCTTTGTTCCAGCACTGATCCCAACTGATACTTTTGTATTCAGCAGTGTTGGGACCCAGAGAGTAGGAAAAGCAGGAGGGTCAAGTGTACCTACTTTCTGGTACACCCAAAATAATGATGGAGCAAAGGTGGGACAGTTTTTGTTATTGGGCCACAATCATCAGGATCTTTGCGAATTCATTTCTACATTACAACAGTGACTAGGCTTATAAAGTACTTTATTGACTATAAGGTGCTTTGGGACATCCTGAGTTTGTGAAAGGCGCTATATAAATGCAAGTCTTTTTACTTTTTAATTAAAAAAAATCAGACAGGCCTTGTCTTAGACCAGACATGAATCTATCCGAGTTCCTTTGCTTTTAATTTTCATATCATCTGCTCCATTTGTTCATACTAACTGCAAAGAGTTACTTTATTAGGAATTGAAAGCTCAAGATATGAATGAAGGAGGCTATTCGGTCTATCCCAACTCATCCATCCAGATAGAGCTGACAGTTCCCAACCTGGCTATCGCAGCATTCAACCCGTTTTGTTAAATGAGTCCAAATTTTTGCCTCCACTACCTTAACCCAGACATGCTTCTACTTATTGATCACTCTGCGTTACAAATTCAGGTATGCTGCAGGTACCTACTCTGGTTCAGTGCTGTTGGTTATTCACATAAGCAAACTGGTTGCCTGTTTTTTTTAAATTGGAGATTGACACTCAGTGTATCTGCTTGTGTGGCAGTGAGACCCAGGCATGTGCTGATGAAGCTCCCTTGCAATTAAGACTGAATCTATGTGTGTTACGCGCTGTTTAATTTGAATGTTCCAAGTTGACCTTTTCTATAGAGTTTACTATTATGTGTGGTTCTATGAGGTGCCTTCAGAGGTCTGGGTGCTTAGTTTGCCCACTAACCACCGCCAAGGAAAGGTAACTGGCCCTTTCGAGCAGAATTGGGCTGTTGGTCCACATGCCAAATTATTTCAATATTATGTTATTTTTTTTTCATTTATATAGTGTTCATAATAAGATTTCAAGTATAAATTATATATCCATTTATATTGTGGCACACTTCGAATGAAAGAAGCTAGGTAATATGACCTGGTTTCCACTTCTGTTGTGGAGTGGATTCAGCAACTCTCTAACACACTGCATAAGATCACACAAGGCACAGTAATTGAACAGGTATGGCGGTGGGAGCCCGAGAGCTCACCCCACTTAATGGCAACAAGGAAATCATCGATTCGGTGGCAAATGGCACCAAAAACAGCCGTTACCTTTGCCATTGCTGAAGCTCTGCCTGTGGGTGCAGGGAATGAAAGCTTCTATTGAGGTGGCCTTCCCTTCATCCAGAGGTATCTTTGCTGCCTCATTATATTGCACTGCCATCTCTGAGGTGTAACTTGTTATTCCTCGTGCTAATAGCTTTGTATGAATTGCGTACCACACCAATGAAAGAAAGACTTGCATTTATATAGCACCTTTCATGACCTCAGGACGTCCCAAAGCACTTCATAGCCAATTAAGTGCGTTTGAAATTTGTGGTAATGTAGGAAACGCGGGCAGCCAATTTGAGCACAGTAATGTCCCACAAACAGCAATGAGATAATGACTAGATAATCTGATGTTGGTTGAGGAATAAATCTTGGCCAGGACACAGGGAAGAACTCCCCTGCTCTTCTTCGAAATAGTGGCATGGGATCGTTTATGCCGCCTGAGAGAGCAGACAGGGCTTTGGTTTAAAGACTTATTCAAAAGACGGCACCTCTGACCGTGCTCAAATCTCTGAAGTGGGACTCGAACCCACAACATTCCAACTCAGAAATGAGTGTGCTACCCCAAAGCCATGACCTCTCCACTGGGCCCCTAGCCTCCACAAGTTAATCTTAAAAAAATTTTTATATATTTTTGCATCTTTGAAACTAAAGCAGTGTAGCATTGATGCATCTGTTGCTTATCACAAGAATGTGTCGTTTAAAACTGTCAAAACTGTCACTATGTCTTGTGTTGGACCGTACCTTGACAGTCTTTCCTCCCTGTTGCAAAGTCAAGTCTGTAGCTTCCACAACAATAAATCTGAATCATCAATGGAGTAAAGTTGCATTGTAGTGATATGAATATGTACACAAACCTAGCACTGTGTTAGCTTAGTTAGAGATATGACAGCCGTACAGTAGAACAAACAAATATGTGGTGAGATCAATCTGATGCTGGAGACTTCAGATAGTCTGATGTCAAGGACCGCAGGCCTGTCTGAGTGACAATGGGAGGTTTACATATATGCATGAGAAAATAGCATTCTGAAATTTTGAAATAATGTTTGATGGGGGTTGAATTTCTTCAAGCTTCTCTCTACCACCTTAACTTCAGCTGAAACCCCATTGAAGCGTGCAAAGGTGGTTTCTGCTAAAGTTACAACAGCAGAGCAAGAGAAGGCCACAAGTAAATCCACCTGCACCGTTTGAGCTGTTCATAATTGGTGATTATGATCTTCACAATCCTTTTCAAAGGGGGAACCTTCTGAATAATAATTTCCTTGGGTTTTTTTGTGCTTATTGAGGTGAGGGATGTACTAACATAGTTGGGGAACATCATAACCCTTTCCACTTCAAATACCAGGGGCCAGAGTCAGGCAATCCCAGGTTAGGTATGGTGCAATTAAATGCGGAGTACAGCTCCTTTTGCATTACTCCAGCAAGGCAACTTGGCTGTGGCTCAGTGGGTAGCACTGTTGCCTCTGAGTCAGATAGTTGTGGGTTCAAGTTCCAATTCGGAGACTAGAGCACATAAATCTAGGCTGACACTCCAGTGCATTACTGAGGGAGCGCTATACTGTCAGAGGTGCCATCTTTCGGATGACATGTTAAACCGAGGCTCTGTCTGCTCTCTCAGGTTGACTTAGAATCATAGAAATTTACAGCATGGAAGGAGGCCATTTTGGCTCATCGTGTCCACACCGGTTAAAAGAACCTATTATGTATGCATGTTAATGTATGTACTGTAACACTAGACCACTGAATGTACCTTCACCCTGTATACACTATACCTGTACCACCAGAGAGTGCTGCTGCTGGAGACCTAAGGATCACTTGTACACTGCAGGTAACCAAAGGTATAAAAGGGAGCTCACCTCTTGGTGTCCTCACTCTAGGAGCGACAATAAAGTACTAAGGTCACTACAGTTCAAGTACTGAACCTTTACCTCGTGGAGTCGTTATTAGAGTGCTTGCATATATTACAACTGGCAACGAGATTACGAATTTCCACGCACAATATGTCTAACCTAAGCAACTTCCAACAATTCGCTGATGGGGAAGATTGGGATGCCTTTGTGGAAAGGCTAGAACACTTTTTCATTGCGTATGACCTGGTTGGAGACTCACCGATCTCGCTGGCAAACAAATGCAGAGCCATCCTGCTCAGCAGTTGTGGGCCCAATGTCCATGGCCTTGTCAGGGACCTGCTAGCCCCAGCGAAGACGACAACCAAGACCTATGCGGAGCTCGTAACTTTAATTCAACAACAACAACTCAAATCCAAAGAGAGCATCCTCACAGCCAAACACCGGTTCTATACCCACCAGCAGCCTGAAGGCCAAGAAATTGCTAAATATGCTGTGGACCTAAGAAGATTGGCTGCACCGTGTGATTTTGGTGACCACCTCACCGAAGCACTAAGGGACATCTTCGTTATTGGAATCGGCCATGAGGGCCTGCTCCATTAACTGTTCTCTGCGGACACTACAGTCACCCTGCAGAAGGCAATCAAAGTGAGCCAGGCATTCATGATTTCGGTCTGCGACTCCAAAAGGATGATGACTTGCCCCCAGGACTCTAACCCGACGAGTACAGTGAACTGAATGGAGACTTTGAGGCAAAACTGCTGCCCCGAGTCCCGCAACCCTGAATCCGCCACATGGGACCAACCGGCTAGCCCCGTGCTGGCGCTGTGGAGGAAACCACAGGGTCCACCAGGACCGATACAAAGACTATACCTGCAAAGGCTGCAACACTAAAGGTCACCTTCAGCGAATGTGTAGAAGTAGTTTTACTCACCGAGTCGCTGAAGAGTTGGCCGATCACCTGGGCTCCAGCTGCTCAGCCCCTGGAAGAGGAGTACGGAATATATACCTGCTCCACCGAGAGCTCCACCGTGGTAAATGAAGTAGAAATCACCGGGGTTCCAGTCTCGATGGAGATCGACACAAGGGCGAGCCAGTCGTTGATGAATCAGACAGCCTTTGAGACACTCTGGGACAATCCCGCCAAACGACCCAAAATGTCCATAATTCAGGCAAAGCTGCTCACCTACACAAAAGGCACCATCCCAGTCATTGGTAGCGTGGAGGCCCAGGTATCCCATGGCAGCATGATGCACAAGCTTCCCTTGTGGATCGTTGCCGGTGATGGTCCAACGCTGCTGGGAAGAAGGTGGATGAAGCAAGTCCAAATCTGTCGGAGAGACGAAGGCCTCCGGGTCCCGGCGATCAATACCCTATGCGGCCCCAAACTTGGATCCATGGCCGCACCTGAAAATCCTATCGTCTGACTCGACTGCGCAGCGACGACACAGTCTGCACAACTCAACGGCGAGATGATCCAACCTGAACGACCAGACCTCACCTTCCGGGCTCCAGTGGCAGGACTCCGAGGGAAGAAGATCGGCGCAAAGGTAGATTTCCAGGGTCCGTGGCAGAACCTGGGGAGAGAAGGATCACTGCAGCCTACCACGTGGAGAGAAAGAAGATGGTGCCCGCACCACGAGGCGAAGCACCTGGCATCAAGATGGCCGCGACCAGACCACGAGGGGCAGCGTTGAGGGAGCAACACGTATTACCGAGTGGTGAACTGGATTGGGGTAAAGATTGCAGGGCCCTCTTAAAGGCGACCGGCAACCCAGAACAATTAAAGGGACAGTTCCACTCTTGGCACAGCGATGCCGGTGATATTAAATAGAAAAGTGTAATTCAATAATGCAGGTATATAAATGTACTATTGAATGGTGATGCTGGCAATGCTAATGAGAGAAATGTAACGAATGCTTCAAAAAGTGATGTAAGTGACCAGTTTGTACTGTTGAACAGTGATGCCAGTAATGCTAACGTGACAAATGTAACCAACAAAGGCAGGTATCCAAATGTAACCTTGTACAGAAATACTGATACAACGCTTTCTTGTGTGCTAAGTGACAAATGTGAAAATGTAAAGAAGTATAACAATGTCGAAGTAGCTAGTTGCGATCGGAGCCAATGTATCATGTATGCTAATGATATGATATGTATACTGACAATGCCAAAGGGAACCCCACCCGTAGGAAACACCCAGGTCCAGCGGGCTACCTGATCATGTAGCCTGTGCTTCTGGGACCAATGTGATGCCCCAGGAAGGGTTCACACACACCCAGTGGGAGCATACCCAATGTAGGGACAGCGGTCAATGGGCAGCACAGCTACAACCACTGGCAACCTGCCCCAGATTGGCCCTGGCCAGCAGGGCCAGCACCGGGAGCAAGAGGTCAGTACCCTCCAGCTTTCCCGGCAGAACCTGGGATTATCAAACTTCCACCACCAATGGAGGACCAGGAGGCCACACCACCCTGTGGTCCTGCCCTCCACTAAACGCCACCACCTACCCTTTCAACAATGTATGTACCTTGCCCATAACAACATGTACTTGCTCCACCACTGCAGAAGCCTCCAACAGTGACATCCACATGGTCTATGTATGCGGGGGGGGGGGGGGGGAGAAATGGATGTGTGCAGCCACGAACACCTGGATCACACCTGGCACCCACACAACCCTCACCACAACCTGCCACCGTCCACTACTGATCACCTCCTCATGTCATTGCAATAAGGACTTGGGAAAGGCTTAGGGGAAAATGTTGTTATGTATGCATGTTAATGTATGTATTGTAACACTCGACCACTGAATGTACCTTCACCCTGTATACACTATACCTGTACCCCAAAGGGTGCTGCTCCTGGAGACTTAAGGGTCACCTGTACACTGCAGGTAACCAAGTATAAAAGGGAGCTCACCTCTTGGTGTCCTCACTCCAGGAGCTGCAATAAAGGACTACGGTTGCTACAGTTCAAGTATTATACCCTTACCTCGCGTCATTATTAGAGTGCATATGCTACAACTACAGATCCCATGGCACTATTTCGAAGAAGCGCAAGGGAGTTGTCCCGGTGTGCTGGTCAATATTTATTCCTCAATCAACATCACAGAAACAGATTTATCTGGTCATTATCACATTGCTGTTTGTGGAAGCTTGCTGTGTGCAAATTGGCTATTGCGTTTCCCACATTATAAACAGTGCCTTACACTCCAAAAATGCTTAATTGGCTGTAAAGCACTTTGAGACGTCCAGTGGTCGTGAAAGGCGCTATAGAATACCACGTTTATTTTAAATTCAAAAGACCATTCTGTACTGTGCTATTTTGTTCATTTTTCTCTCAGGCCATGCTGTGTTCTCTGAGTGAAATAGCCAATTTGTGTCAAGTTGGGAGCACATGCCCATGAGGAACAAAGTTGATACAGCCCAAATATTTTATATTGCAGCCAGCCACAGAGGAAACCTTCAGCTCATCATTCAGGCAGGATTTGAACCCATGTACCTGAGGTGAAAGGTCAAGACAAACCCACCAGCTCCCCCCAGTCCCTCTTGGAGTATATAACTTGTCGGACCTAAAATATATTAAAGTAATTGCACCATCATTTTTGTCAGGATGATGCAGTGATGCAAGCACATCAAATCCCCAAATCCATATTCGTAATAGACTATTATATTTAATTTGGAGAATTCTTTCCCCCAGTCTGAGGAGCAAAAAGATAGTTCAAGCAATCGGGTAACCATTTACCTCGATAGGAATGTGAAAGAAAGCGAGCCATGTCTGGAGCTAGGTGACTGGAAAGGTCACATATCAAGATGTCAGAATTTTTTTTGATTTCAAATCAAAGAATAGCTATTGACTTGTGTCCCTCTACAGGAAATGCAACATCTGATCAATAACTGGAATAGGTCGGGAAAGGTAGTTAAGACCAGGGCCCTAGATACTAGAGAAACTACTAGGTAAAGGAAAAAAAGAACTTGCATTTATATAGCACCATTCACAACCATAGGACGTCCCAAAGCGCTTTATAACCAATGAAGTACTTTTTGAAGACACATCGACACATCTGCCAGTGCAGAAGTCCCTCGGCATTGCATTGGAGTGACAGCCTAGATTATGTACTCCAGTCTCTGTCGTTGGACTTGATCCCACATTGTTCTGACTCAGGTGAGATGGCGACCACTCATACCAGCTGATGTTCACTTTGCTGCTGATAAACCTTAATAACTAATACTGACACACAAGACAAGATAACCAAGTAGGGATATTATACCGCCATAAAAATAAATCAGTCATTTGGTGTCTTTAGAGAAATTTCCACTCAATGTGCAAAGTCAGATAGATGTGCAGCCTGTATTCAATGTATCTCCCATGCTGTTGCACCTCCAGCATTCATCGTTATCATTATTCTTGCTCTCAGCAGTCTAACTGGGGTCAGTTAGTGTCACTGGAGATTGTTTAATTGGATAATTAAACATCGACAAATATTGAATGGTCATTAACCCAAGCCACCTTCCAAATACATTTATCAATTGTCAGGTCAACATCTTTTCCGTGCATTCCTGAACCATCCAGGTGCATCCACTTCCATTATTAATTTATACACATGTAAATGTGATACTTCTCATCTTACAGTCTCACTTAAGGCCATAATCAGCATGTTAATTTGGGGACTTCACACAGCCTTCAATACTTGGAATTTTGAGAGACAATTCTGAGAGACTTTACAAGGCCAGCCCAATACTTACCATGCCATGAGCTGGGCCACATTGTTCTGTAGAATTGACCAATATCTCGCAAAGATTCCAGGTACCTTTCCCCTGCAGAGGAGAAGAATCCCTTTCTGGGCTTTTAAAATGAGTTTAAAGGGGCAGACGAAGCCTGCGGGGGATAAAAGGGGATGCATTCATGGAGACCCCCACCCCCAGTGTTTGAACTCATAGGAAAGGGAATTCAAAATGGACCTAAATTACAGAAGCTTGAGATCCCCTAAACATCTATGGGAAGGAGCATATCAATTTTAAGATTCTACAACATTTTGGCTGTGAAAAAGAGTTACCAAATACAGGAGGTGGGGCGAAATTCGTGTATTAAGGATCCCAGACTGTCTGGGGGATCTATTCACCCCCTAAGAGATAATCGAATTACCCAATCAAGCACAATGGAAATCATGGTCAGAAAAACTGGACAATCCTAAAACAATGCAAAACCAGTGATAGCACATTCTCACACCCTAATCGAGTTACTGCTGACAAAGGAGACATTTGAAAATCAATGGACAGAACAGTTTAAACAGAGCCCAATAGATTTGATGGGAGATAACAGAGCCTTTTTTTGGGGGATATATCTATCCCCCAATTTTATAAGGAAAGGAGCAGCACGCAGACTAGCAGAACAAGGAAAACTAGCAGAACACAGAAACCAGCAGAAGACAGGAGAGTAGCAGAACACAGACTCGAAACGAACACAGACAGAAACAAGCAGCTGGAGCTGGGGAGTGAAGAAATGGAGTAGTGAAGGAAACTACAAGAAATCGTCAAGGACTGACCGAGCACGAGACGCATGAAACGGAAGGTTGTCAGCAACCAAATTGACAACCACTCTACAATCTACTTCTGAATGACCCAACGGGGGAGAAATTACCAAAAGGGACTAACTAAAACTATTCCTAACCAAAAAAAGTGGGTACTTACCCCATACACCCAAAACGCAACTTAGCGCATCAACTGACACACCCCAACCGAAGACTACGCAGTCCGAAGTCCTCTCCTCCGTCCGGGGTGCGGCTCGCCTAGAAGGCCAAGTGCAGCGAACCCCGAAACCGTGATTCACTGGCAACTGTCTAAAGGGATTGGTGAGCATAGCCCCTGAACCCTCAGAGCTATAACTTGGTTAGTTAGGGGAATTGGGAGGGGGGAGGCTGGGATAACTTGTGTAAAAGTATCTGCGTTCTCCTCTTAACCATTTAGAGTTTAAGCTGTATTCTTTTCCCCATAGGCTGTAATTTGACATTTTATTCAATGTGTTGTACCCTTCAGTGTGTATTGGTCTGTGTGTGTTATTAAAGGTGTGCCTTTTACTTCTTTTTAAACACAATAAAGCCATACCTGCTTCCTACCTTGAAACCGATTGTCTGTCCAAGTCTGTCACAGTCCCTTCATAATCCCAGTGTCCAGAACCAAGGGTGCGGGAGCGATTCGGAACCGCTCATATAAGGTCAGAAGGGAAAGCTGACCCCCTGGAAACCACCCCTGACAGTTCGCATGACTGACACAAGACTCCCAAAGCAAGCGCTCTACTCGGAGCTCCTACATGGCAAGCGAGCCCTGCGTGGGCAGAGGAAATGTTTCAAGGACATCCTCAAAACCTCCTTGATAAAATGCAACATCCCCACCGACACCGGGGAGTCCCTGGACAAAGACCGCCCTAAGTGGAGGAAGAGCATCCAGGAGGGCGCTAAGCACCGAGTCTTATCGCCGCGAGCATGCAGAATGCAAGCACAGGCAGCGGAAGGAGCGTACGGCAAACCAGACTCCCCACCCACCCTTTCCTTCAATATCTGTCTGTCCCACCTGTGACAGAGACTGTAATTCCCATATTAGACTGTTCAGTCACCTGAGAACTCACTTTTAGGGCCCAAGTTTCCACACGATAAAAAACGGGCGGCGAGCTGGGCGCCCGTTTTTCGCGCCTAAAACGGCGTTCTGCAGCTCCTTGTCTGCCTGGCGCGGCGCCCAGGGGGGCGGAGCCTACACTCGCGCCGATTTTGTAAGTGGGAGGGGGCAGGTACTATTTAAATTAGTTTTTTCCTGCCGGCAGTGCTGCGCGTTGGAGCGTTCGCGCACGCGCAGTGTGAAAAAAACATTGGCACTCGGCCATTTTTGTAGTTCTTTGTAGCTGTTTAATTTTTGAACATTTTTTTAATCAAAGCACATTGCCATCAGCACTTGCAGCCTTCTCACTGTCTCCTCCCCCCCCCCCCCCCCCAGCGGGAAAGAACAGGCGCCTCCTACCTCCCCCCCCAGCGGGAAAGAACGGGCGCCTCCTCTCCCCCCCACCCCGCAGGAAGAACGGGCGCCTCCCCCCCCCTCCCGCAGGAAAGAACGGGCGCCTCCTCCTCCTCTCCCCACCCCCCCCCCCCCCCCCCCCCGGCGGGGAGAACGGGTGCCTCAGGCTGACTGCAGCATTCTCCGTGCCTGAAGCACTTTCACACAGGTAGGAAGATGGTTTATTTAATCTTTTCTTTGCTTATAAATGTTTATTCAGGTTGGATTTATTTGTATATTATTTGTAGAAGTATAAATAAGGATTTATTGTAGAATTTAATGACTTCCCTTCCCCCCCACCTCGTTCTGGACGCCTAATTTGTAACCTGCGCCTGATTTTTTAATGTGTAGAACAGGTTTTTTCAGTTTTACAAAAATCTTCACTTGCTCCATTCTAACTTAGTTTGGAGTACGTTTTCACTGTGGAAACTTTGAAAACAGGCGTCAGTGGCCGGACACGCCCCCTTTTGAAGAAAAAATTCTGTTCCAAAGTAGAACTGTTCTACCTGACTAGAACTGCAGAAAAAAAAATGTGGAGAATTGCGATTTCTAAGATAGTCCGTTCTCCACCAGTTGCTCCTAAAAAAAATCAGGCGCAAATCATGTGGAAACTTGGGCTCAATGAGTGGAAGCAAGTCTTCCTCAATTTCGAGGGACTGCCTATGATGATATGATTACCATGCCAGTATGTCAGCCGTGGCTCAGTGGTAGCACTCGGGCAGAAGATTGTGGGTTCAAGTACCACTCCAGAGACCTGAGCACATGATCAAGACAGACACTTCAGTGCAGTACTCGGAGTGCTGCAGTTTTTGGAGGTGCCGTCTTTCGGATAAGACATTAAACTGAGGCCCTCTCAGGTGGACATAAAAGATTGCATGGCACTATTTCGATTCTTGTCCAAAATTTATCCCTCAACCAACGGTACTATAATAGATGATCTGGTCATTATCACATTGTTCTTTATGGGACCTAGCTGTGCTCAAATTGGCTGTTGCATTTCCTACATTACCACCCAATGATTGCATTGCTGTAAAGTACTTTTGGACATCTGGAGGTCATGAAAGGCACGATATAAATATAGTTCTTAATTGAGAACTGGTTGGCAATGAGTAGGAGTAAATTGGTACTTTTCAGAATGGCAGGCAGTGACTAGTGGGGTACCGCAAGGTTCTGTGCTGGGGCCCCAGCTGTTTACATTGTACATTAATGATTTAGATGAGGGGATTAAATGTAGTTTCTCCAAATTTGCGGATGACACTAAGTTGGGTGGCATTGTGAGCTGTGAGGAGGATGCTATGAGGCTGCAGAGTGACTTGGATAGGTTAGGTAAGTGGGCAAATGCATGGCAGATGAAGCATAATGTGGATAAATGTGAGGTCATCCGCTTTGGTGGTAAAAACAGAGAGACAGACTATTATCTGAATGGTGACAGATTAGGAAAAGGGGAGGTGCAACGAGACCTGGGTGTCATGGCACATCAGCCATTGAAGGTTGGCATGTAGGTACAGCAGGCGGTTAAGAAAGCAAATGGCATGTTGGCCTTCATAGCGAGAGATTTGAGTACAGGGGCAGGGAGGTGTTACTACAGTTGTACAGGGCCTTGGTGAGGCCACACCTGCAGTATTGTGTATAGTTTTGGTCTCCTAACTTGAGGAAGGACATTCTTGCTATTGACAGAGTACAGCGAAGGTTCACCAGACTGATTCCCGGGATGGCAGGACTGACATATCAAGAAAGACTGGATCAACTGGGCTTGTATTCACTGGAGTTCAGAAGAATGAGAGGGGATCTCATAGAAACGTTTAAAATTCTGACGGGTTTAGACAGGTTAAATGCAGGAAGAATGTTCCCAATGTTGGGGAAATCCAGAACCAGGGGTCACAATCTAAGGATAAGGGGTAAGCCATTTAGGACCGAGCTGAGGAGAAACTTCTTCACCCAGAGAGTGGTGAACCTGTGGAATTCTCTACCACAGAAAGTTGTTGAGGCCAATTCACTAAATATATTCAAAAAGGAGTTAGATGTAGTCCTTACTACTAGGGGTATGAAGGGGTATGGCGAAAAAGCAGGAATGGAGTACTGAAGTTGCATGTTCAGCCATGAACTCATTGAATGGCGACGCAGGCTCGAAGGACCGAATGGCCTACTCCTGCACCTATTTTCTATGTTTCTATCGCGACTAAACCCATGATCCTACCTCCTATTATGTCCATATTCTGCTCTTTGAAGTTTGAAATCTGCGTATGTAACACTCTAGACTAGTCCACCTGATGCATCGCGTTGATCAGTGATGACAGCACATAGAAACATAGAAACATAGAAAATAGGTGCAGGAGCAGGCCATTCAGCCCTTCTAGCCTGCACCGCCATTCAATGAGTTCATGGCTGAACATGAAACTTCAGTACCCCCTTCCTGATTCTCGCCATACCCCTTGATCCCCCGAGTTGTAAGGACTTCATCTAACTCCCTTTTGAATATATTTAGTGAATTGGCCTCAACTACTTTCTGTGGTAGAGAATTCCACACGTTCACCACTCTCTGGGTGAAGAAGTTTCTCCTCATCTCGGTCCTAAATGGCTTACCCCTTATCCTTAGACTGTAACCCCTGGTTCTGGACTTCCCCAACATTGGGAACATTCTTCCTGCATCTAACCTGTCTAAACCCGTCAGAATTTTAAACGTTTCTATGAGGTCCCCTCTCACTCTTCTGAACTCCAGTGAATACAAGCCCAGTTGATCCAGTCTTTCTTGATAGGTCAGTCCCACCATCCCGGGAATCAGTCTGGTGAATCTTCACTGCACTCCCTCAATAGCAAGAATGTCGTTCCTCAAGTTAGGAGACCAAAACTGTACACAATACTCCAGGTGTGGCCTCACCAAGGCCCTGTACAACTGTAGCAACACCTCCCTGCCCCTGTACTCACATCCCCTCGCTATGAAGGCCAACATGCCATTTGCTTTCTTAACCGCCTGCTGTACCTGCATGCCAACCTTCAATGACTGATGTACCATGACACCCAGGTATCGTTGCACCTCCCCTTTTCCTAATCTGTCACCATTCAGATAATAGTCTGTCTCTCTGTTTTTACCACCAAAGTGCATAACCTCACATTTATCCACATTATACTTCAACTGCCATTCATTTGCCCACTTGCCTAACCTATCCAAGTCACTCTGCAGCCTCATAGCATCCTCCTCGCAGCTCACACTGCCACCCAACTTAGTGTCATCCGCAAATTTGGAGATACTACATTTAATCCCCTCGTTTAAATCATTAATGTACAATGTAAACAGCTGGGGCCCCAGCAATAGGAAAACTTCTGCAAGTTTACAGATTGAGGGGCTGTAGGGCATTAATATTTTTATTCCATTCCAAAATGAACTACTGTAATAATACCTTTCTTTTCTCATCCCCCAGCAAGTTTTCTGATCTGTATCTTAGTTCTTTACTAACATGTACAACCGTAACACATAAGAAAGCACTTCACAATAACTATTGCTATGTTGGCACACAGCAAGGGCCCAAGAACTGTAATGAGATGAATGACCAGTTAATTTGTTTTTGATTGAGGGAGGAGTGTTGGCTAAATATTGTCATGGGATCTTTATTGTCCCCCGGACAATGTAGCACTCGCTCAGTACTGCAAATTTATTGTCAGCCTAGATTACGCGCTGAAGGTCCTGGTATAGGAAGTGAAATCAGAATTTTCAGGCACAGAGATGGGAGTGCTACTTACTGAGTCAAGCTGCTATTCTGGAACCAATTGAGTTGTAATTAAGGGAGTTTATGTACTTTGTCAGATGTTAAGTTTGGTAGTACCCCAGCGACGAGTCAAAACCTTTAAAACTGGCTATCTGGGGCCTAGTTTCATGATTGGCCTCGCGCTTCTAAAGCCAGATGCCAGATGCAGAGGTATAACTGCATGCATACATACATACATACATACATACATACATACATAGGGCCCAAGTTTCAAACCGCGCCTAGAACGGCGCAGTCCCGACCTGGACGCCCATTTTTCGCGCCACAAAGTGCGCCTAAAAAAACCCTCCAGATTCTCTACCTCCCTGCAGGTCCTCTGGCCCTCGGCACAGCGCAGCAGGAGCTGTAGGGGGCGGAGCCAGGTCCCTGCGCTGAAAACAGTGCCGGGACCTCTGCACATGCGCGCTACAGTGGGCGCGCATGTTCAGTAGCTCCAGGCGCCCAAAACTGTGTGGGAGGGGCCGAAGCACGCAGCCCCTAGCCCTGACCGAATGGCCTCACTGGGGCTGCGTGAATAAGGCTCCTCCCACGGCCAGCTCCTGCTTCTTCCTGACCCGACTCGACTCCCGCTTCCCGTCTCCGGACCGGACCCGACACCGACCTGACTCCCGCTTCCTCCCTGACCCTGGACCGGACCGGACCCGACTCCCGCCCCCCCCAGCCTCCGGACCGGACCCGACTCCCGCCCCCCCCCCCCCCCGTCTCCGGACCGGACCCGACACCGACCCGACTCCCGCTCCCCCCGCCCCCCCCCACCGCCTCTGGACTGGATCCGACCTGACCTCCCTCCCCCCAACCTGACCTCCCTCTCCCTCCCTCCCCCCGACCTGACCTCCCTCCCCCCGACCCGAACCGAACCGACCTCCCTCCCACCACACCCCCCTACCCGCGCTCCCCCCGACCCGACCCAACGCCACCTACCTGTAAATCTGGGGATGGGCCCTGCCCGAAGTCTCGGGCCCGGCCCGTTCAGCCTCCCTCCCCCTTCTCCTTTCCCCCCCGCCCTTCTCCTTTCTCCCCCCACCCCCCAATCTCCTTCCTCTACCCCCAATCTCCTCCCCCCCCCCCAATCTCCTCCCCCCCCCAATCTCCTCCCCCCCCCAATCTCCTCCCCCCCCCCCAATCTCCTTCCCCCCCCCCCAATCTCCTTCCCCCCCCCCCCAATCTCCTTCCCCCCCCCCCAATCTCCTTCCCCCCCCACCAATCTCCTTTCCCCCCCAATCTCCTTTCCCCCCCAATCTCCTTTCCCCCCAATCTCCTTTCCCCCCAATCTCCTTTCTCCCCTCCTCCCCTTTATCCCCTTCTCCCCCCTCCCCCTTCTCCCCATCCCTCCCCCTTCTCCCCCATCCCTCCCCCTTCTCCCCCATCCCTCCCCCTTCTCCCCATCCCTCCCCCTTCCCTCCCTCTGCTTCCTCCCTCTCTACCTCTACCCCCCCTTCCCTCACTGTCAGAAACACAGACACTGACAGACAGAGAATGAGAGACACACACAGACAGACAGAGAGATAGAGACACACTGGGGGGGGCATCCCAGCACGCTGTTGGATGGCTCCCGGTGCTGCAGTCGGTAAGTAGAAAATGTTTTATTAATTTTTTAAAATTGATTTATTGGTTGATTTATTGATGTATTTATCATTTATTATTGATGATGGCTCTTTATTTGTAAAACTGAAGTGTTTAATGTTTGTAAACTTCGTTTTAAACCCCCTCCCCCCACCCCCCATTCCCTACACCTGATTTGTAACCTACGCCTGATTTTCTAAAGTGTAGACAAGGTTTTTTTCGAGCGTACAAAAATCTTTACTTACTCCATTCTAAGTTAATTTGGAGTAAGTTTTCACTGACGAAACTTTGAAAACAGGCGTAAGTGGAAAAAAAATTCTGTTCCAAAGTGAAACTGTTCTAACTGACTAGAACTGGAGCAAACTAAATGACGAGAATTCCGATTTCTAAGATACTCTGTTCTACACCAGTTTCTACTAAAAATCTGGAGCAAATCATGTGGAAACTTGGGGCCATACATACACACACACACACACACACACACACACACACACACACACACACACATTCTCTAGCTCATTTCTTTCATTGGGGCTGTAGAATGCTGCCAGCCCAGGTTAAGTAATTATCAGGTTTTGGAGTTGAGTCTCAAGGGTGGGAAAAGATGCCAGGCCTAACTTGTTAGCTTTCAAATAGGAAGTGCTATAGCAGTGTTACTCAGTAATTATTTTATTGAGGGGCACAATTACAAGCAATGGCTTACTAAGAGAACTCGCAGGATCTCTCCAGTGTGTTGGAATGAGGAAGGGGAGGGTCACAGCTCTGCCTCTTCAATTCTTCACTTGATCTCAATTGTGTTACACTGGAGGGGTTGGACAGTGATTCCTTCCTGCATGTACTATCCATGCTAGAATAGCCCTGCTTCCCAACACTGTTAGCTTTTTTTTGGTTGCTGTGGAGCAATATCATCATCATAGGCAGTACCTCGGAATCGAGGAAGACTTGCTTCCACTCTTAAAAATGAGTCCTTGGGTAACTGAACGAGAGCCACGGTCCCTGTCACAGGCAGGATAGATAGTCGTGGGAAAGGGTGGGTGGGACTGGTTTGCCGCACACTCTTTCCGCTGCCTGCGCTTGGTTTCTGCATGCTCTCGGCGATGAGACTTGAGGTGCTCAGCACCCTCCCGGATGCACTTCCTCCACTTAGGGCAGTCTTTGGCCAGGGATTCCTAGGTGTCAGTGGGGATGTTACACTTTATCAGGGAGTCTTTGTGGGTGTCCTTGCAACGTTTCCTCTGCTCACCTTTGGCTTGTTTGCTGTGAAGGAGTTCCGATTAGGGCACTTGCTTTGGGAGTCTCAAGTCTGGCATGCGAACAATGTGGCCTGCCCAGCGGAGCTGATCAAGTGGGGGGTCAGTGCTTCAATGCTGGGGATGTTGGCCTGGTCGAGGACACTAACGTTGCGTCTGTCCTCCCAGGGGATTTGCAGGATCTTGTGGCGACATCGTTGGTGGTATTTCTTCAGCGACTTGAGGTATCTACTGTACATGGTCCATGTCTCCGAGCCATGCAGGAGGGTGGGTATTACTACAGCCCTATAGACGATATGCAGACCGTGATCTTTACCAATGGATTCATTACAGACCCAATCCACGTCCGGGAGCACGTCCGGGGGGAAGGAACAGCATTAAATGGCCAGAAGCCCAAAGACATGAAGAGGAACAAGTCCGCCAAAGGTCACGGGGGTGGGGAAGATAGGCTGCAACGAGGTCCGAGGCCATGTTATCAGTTCCATTGATCTATGTGTTGATATGTATGCAAATATTGTTAACTGAACATTAGATGGTACCCTGTTGGGAGTAAGCATATTATAGCAATTACATTAAAATGTCAATCCTTCCCATCGCTGTAACCTTCTGCAGGCTCACAACTCTCCGAGATCTCTGCTCTCCTCCAATTCTGGCCTTTTGCGCATTCCTGATTTTAATCACGCCACCATTGGCGGCCGTGCCTTCAGCTGCCTAGGCCCTAAGCTCTGTAATTCCCTCCATAAACCCCTCTGCCTCACTGCCTCTCCTCCTTTAAGATGCTCATTAAAACCTACCTCTGTCATTTGCACTAATATCTGCTTATGTGCCTTGGTGTAAAATTTTGTTTTCTAACACTCCTGTGACATTTTACTACATTAAAGGTGCTATATAAATGCAAGTTGTTGTTTGTTATATTACTTTTGTTATTCTTTGAGAATATTCTAGATGGTCTGGAAATAAATGTTATCACCAATTCGAGTGGCTTTTCAGATATAACATAGATAAGCGTAACCTGACGGCCACATGTGATGAGGATGCCTCACTCGTGCTCCTGTTACAACCAGAACAGTATTGCACATTGAATTAGGATTGAGATTTATAACCAGCCTAATGAACTGTATAATTGTAACATAAAACCAATCTCTTGCACTGTTTGAGGTATGGCTTAGTTTCTTTGGTGCAGTGCATGAGCTACCCTACGACCCATGCACAAATGCATGTGCAAAATATTTATCTCAAACTGATGTTTGTGCCCCTTTAGATAGATACTAAGACATAGAAATACATAGAAGTTACAACACAGAAACAGACCATTTAGCCCAACCAGTCCATGTCGGTGTTTATCCTCCACACAAGCAAATAGTTCTAATCACATTTACTTGCTCTGTTCCCATATCCTTTCATTCTCCTTCTTCCTATCTGTCTATCCAATCTAATTTTCAATGTTGGCATTTCTGCCTCAACCTCTGACCCTGGAAGTGAATTACACAGCTTTGCAATTCTGCGTTCAGAAACGTCTCTTGCTCCCTGTTCTCAGGACTGGATTTTTGGTTTATTGCCGTCTCTGTTTTTGCCCCGGAGGGGGTGGCTAGGGCGATGGTGTGCTCTTCCGGGCAGGCAGCCAGCTTTCAGCCGTGCTGAGACTGCCTGTGAAAGCAGGCGGTCTGAGCTGTAGCAGCTGCAGTGAGGTAAGTAATGTCGACCTCAGGTAAGTGTGATTGTTTTTTTGTGATTTATGTTGTGGTGGCCTGAGGTATTTATTGGGAATATTTTTGGTGTTTTCTTTTTCATGTTCTTTTTTCTCCCTAGGCTTTTCTTACAGCGCTCCGAGGCCGGCTGTTTAGCTCATGATTTTCACTTGCTCAGCCTGCCTAGCGCCCTAAGAGAGGTGTGCAACGCCTCCCTTAACGTTCCGCCCAACACTCAGGGCCCAGCTACTGAATTTTGCGGACTGAGGCACAAACTGTTCTTGGGTGTAAACTTTACCGCCCCGCCACCATTACCATCCCGAAATCAGCAGAGCAGAAAATCCAGCACCTTGGTTTCTTGCATTTGATTTTGTTCTCCACTATTCAAAAGTGCTTTTCTGTCCTATCCCTTTATAATTTTAAACACTTCTCTCATATCACACTGTAATCTGCCGTGTAACAAAAAATACACCATTTTTCATGCTTTTCTTTGTGTTTTCTCATAGCAAACAGCAGAATAGCGAATCTGCATTATACTCTCCTCTAAAATGTCCATATCCTTTGTTGTGTCTTGAATAGAGAGTCAGACTAGATACTGCAAGCTCAAAGTAAGGTGTGACCGTAGTCCTTTGTTACAGATCTGAATGCCTCTCCAGCCTGTGAGGCCTCCTTAAGTACAGGTATTCCCAAGGGATTGTGGGATCCCTTGGGACTCCAGGGCATAAGCCATTTTGGTGGTTAAACATGGTATTTACAGGTTTACATACATAACATCCTTCCTATAGCGCTGAGCCCAATACTACACACTGTTCTCTAACTGAGGAACTAATTGAATTCAACCCATAAATAGGTTAACTCATTGAGTTTGAAAATATGACATAGCTCTTCATGGAGTCAAAATCCTATTAATATGTACACCAAAACCTGATAGTTTTAATTGCCTATTATTTAGAAATAATCACCTTATTCACATGGTACCTCAGCACAGCATGCAAGCAGAATGGAAATTAAATGAAGAATTATTTTTTTGGGGTAGCCTAATGGAAAGTTAAAACTATTAAGAGTCTTATATTTCATTTGAAGGTAATCCACGTCTGATTTTTGCTGCATTTTCCCTGGGGGCTAACTCATTGCAAGATCATTGACTGTTAAATGCACGTTTTCAACCTGAACTCTGCTTTCCTCATTCAACCCCATGTCTTCAGAAAGCAATCAAAGGCACCTTCCTACCCTGCAACAGCTGGCAGAGTTCAACAGGGAGATAATCCTTAAACTAAATGTAATTGTCTTGAGTAATATATTTGGCTCAGTTTAAGAGTTCATCGTGAGGGTTTGTGGACTTGGAAAAATACAATCACCTGGAATCGGTGTGAAACTTCCCTCCTTCTGTGGGAAATATTTTTGTTAAATAAGGTGAGTGTTGCTCTGTATTGCACACTACTTGCATCCCTGCTGGTTTTCATTTTAATGTCCTGGTTAAACTAGGTTTTTAGTGTTTTTTGCACCACACCAATGCCAAATGTGCAGTGTAACACAGCCAGAAATCACAGGACAGCCTGGAAGAGATGACCGTGCGATGCTGGATCATCACATCGGCTGCAATACAGATTAAAAAAAGAATCCCCGACAGCCTGAGAATGTTTGAAAACAGCCGACCATCCCATTCGGTCTTTTTGATTATTAGGAGCTGTAGTTTGAGGCAGTATAACCAGGGCGCGGTGCTCATAGCACTGCGGTGCTTGGTATGGGATAACTGGAGCATAAAATACATTTTCTGAGTCTGGGTAAGACTAATTTTTTAATCAAAAGTGTTCTTCAGTGTGTGTGTTATATATAGATGTTTATATAGATATGAGCAGGCTCATTTTTTATATCACTAATTTCCTATTTACCTTCTTGCCGAGTTATGTTCATTAATTTATTAAAATGGTCAATGGTCTCTTCCGTGGCCCACAGTGCCCACATCCACTCGCACAGCTGTGGGGCTGGACAGCTGATGTGGGCTAGTTGAAACTATGGAGGTACCAGTTCTGACTGTGCTTAACGCTGTTGGCTCCTTTTTCAGCTATTAGTTGGCTCTGTATTTGCCCATGGACACCGTGCTTTCAGTACAATGGTTGGAGCGAACAAATTTGGTTTACGTTGCACTGTCATACGTAAGTCAGTTGGTCGCAGTATCTTAATAAGGTTTCTTTAGTCGCTGTTTGCCGGTCGAAAGGGGGAGGTTTTTGGGTGATGAATGCTGCGAGTTAGCTTGCATCTGCAAATGAAGAGTAACTTGGCGGTGAGGTAGCCCTTTACTGACAGCAGGCCAGTTCAGCATTCCTCAGGTTACTGGAGACATCCAACATTGTAATTTAAAAGCCAGAGCCAAGACTGACTTCAACACTGCACTTCACCCATTTTAGAATGAATAATACATTGCATTTCACAGCAAGCTGTGCTTCATTTTTTCTTGTCTTTCATATATCGCAAGTAAAGCTTGCTATCTGATGGGTGATCCCCCTCTCTGAGTCTCCAATCTCTCCCTCTGTCATAACATTGTTTTGTCTGTCTCTCTTGCTATCAATGGTCATTGATCATTTGAACTTTCCTCTCTCCCATAAAAGAAATGTGGTAATGTCTTTGTTAAAATAGCAGCGTGAGGAATTTGGTATGAGCTAATGTGTTTTTATGAGAATAGTGCCAGTCATAATATCTATCCCCATTATCCCTATGATTTCTGTAATAGTTTAGTAACTATTTCCACCACAGGCTGTTGGATCGCTATCTATTTTCTATGGTATTTTACAGAATGTCAGAGGCATCTATGCTGAAATTGTTTAGTAGTGTATAATGAAAGGAAGGTTTGTGCATCAAAGGCATCTGTTTTTATATTATTGTATCATGGGTTTATGCAGCCAAGGTACTTACTTCCCTCGAGGCTTTAGGATGAGTTGAGGTGGGATGGGATGCAATCATTTCCCTAATCCGCTAAATAAGACCAGTACACGGCAGTCTCCGATACCATTTTTTTTTGACAAACTGGATTTGGATCATCTAGAAAGAAAGAACTGCATTTTTTAGCGCTTTTCATGACCTTTGGATGTCCCAAAGCGCTTTATAACCAATTAAATACTTTTTGAAGTGTAGTGGTAATGTAGGATGCACTAAGTTGATTCACCCATTGTCTGTATTTGCATGTATGATGTTTTTTGATAGTCTCAAAGTAAATAGGTCAGCAACTTCAGGAAGAGGATATTTTATGGCAGTTTCTTGTCCCGTATTGATCTTTTGTTCCTCCACCTGTTCATTGCAATATGAGTTTATGGTAACAATTTGCTGCAACTTTTGCAGACACTACTATGTCCTGGCTTGTGTTCAGCTGCTGGTTGTTGAAGACTGGGTTTGAAGGTTGGGTTGTTCGAGGAAGAACACACGTATGTCATCATCCCTTTTTTTCCCCCCCTCGAGTCCTTCTGGGATGAGCGGAATCATTTTATATGGTTATCACAATGGCGCTAACGTGGGAAGCCTGGGTATTGGGTGGCAAGTAACCTGGCTGCAATTATACATCTAGATTAGCAGACGCACTTAGCCTTGCTGTAAAAATCTTCTTGCACACAGTAGGCAGTCTGATTGTCCTTCACAGGATGTGCAGTATTTCCATTGCTCTGTAAAAGCCAGGTAGCTGAATGGTTCCAAACAAGGCAAAGCCTGAGGACACCATGTGACAGAACGACTGAGCTCTGTTTTGCTGGAATATGCACAATGCTTTGACATTTTAAACGGCCACTTTTGACAAATGAGGTCTTGGCTCTTAATACTGCAGGGAGAATGGAACGGAAAGGTGAGACTGGTGTAACTGAGAGAGGGCAATAAAGTGACAGCAGCAGATTCAGGGGTGTATGTGGTGGTACAGAGCAGACGTTATGGTCATTTTAAAAAATTAAACCTTATGTCCAGCTTCTGATTTTTTTTTCCCTAAATGAGAATGTGATTTTTTTTTGCACTTTCCTGGTCTAATGCGATTAGTTTGGTTCCAACTAAATCTCTGAGCCAAGGTCGGTTTGCCAATCACTCTGTAGTTCCAGCACAAACCAGTAACACTAGAATAAATCAAGAAGAGGGTGATGATTTTCACATTCACTTTATATTTTTCAGCTCTGCTGCCCCTCTACCCGTTCAGCATTGACAGTGTCTGTCTGAAATCCTGGAAACAAGTTGACCCATTAATACTTGATGATTTTGGTTACACTGGGGTTAATGATCGTTCTGTTATCAAAGAATATGATCACAGGTGCGATGGGGCTAAATGGCCTCCTTCTGTGCTGCAAAGTTCTATGATCATTAACTGCAGTGAATTTGATATCATCTCGCAGCAAGCAACCAACACTTGACGCCTGAAATACATGAGTTCCAGAGCATGTATTTGTGATCAGTTTTCTCCTTATTTCTGTATTCTAGGTGATGGAGGTCGTGGGTTTGAGTATTTTCTAGAACCTCAGCTGATGACTTCTTTCAGAATATCAACACAAGAGCAAGCATGATTTCTTGATTCACTTGCTTATCCCTGAAATCAATGCAATGAAAATCTGTCAGGTTCTGTGATGGGTGGGCGATCCGTTCCACTGCCCAGACGATGAAAACTAAAATTTACTGCTGGAAGTTTGAATATGGTGGCCCAGTCTCAGTTTTGCTCTGAGCATGCCTGGTACTTCCCATGCCAGGAAGAAGCAGACAGTGGCTCCAAACGTCAACGATGTGCGTCCTTTCACACTTCAACCTTGGGCAGGTGGTCACCTAAAGGCACAATACCAGCTTGCACCTGCCACCCGGATCTACCTTCTACCACACTAGAGTCCACCACCCACACATTCCAGCCTCAACTTGACAGAGAAGATCTACTAATGATTTAAAAAAACAAAATAGGAACAAAGGAAAAGAATTAATCTATTTGAGCCTGTTCTGTGATTCGATCGGATCGTGGCTGATCTATACCGCAACTCAATTTGCCCAGCTTTGCTCCAAATCCTGTGATACTCTTACCTAACAAAAATCTATCAATCTCGGTCTTGAAAATTTCAATTGACCCCCAGCATCCACAACTTTTTGGGGGAGAAAGTTGCAGATTTCTACTACCCTTTGTGTGAAAATGTGTTTTCTGATTTAATATCTAAATGGCCTGGCTCTAATTTTAAGATTGTGCTCCCTTTGTTCTAGATTCCCCTACCAGAGAAAATAGTTATTTGTACCAACCTCTCAGTTGTCTTTATCAGTTTTAAAAACTCAGTCAAATCACCCTTCAACCATCTATACTCTAGGGAATAGATAGAATTAAATAGAATGTACAGCACAGGAACAAGCCATTCAGTTCAACTGGTCCATACTGGTGTTTATGCTCCACACAAGCCTCCTCCCACGAGCTAAATTTATGCAACCTGTCCGCATGATTTAACCCTTTAAGCTCCTATATCATTCTGGTTAATCTGCGCTAGACCCCTTCCGAGGGTGCGGTGCTCAGAAACGCAGTACTCCAGATGGGATCTGACCAAAACTTTGTCCAACTGAAACATCACTTTGTATTCCAGCCCCTTTGAGAAAAAGACCTACATTACATTAGCCTTTTTGATTACCTTTTTGTACATGTGCCTTTACTGAAGTGACTTTCCTGGATCTTAAATAGATGACCTCGCACTTCCCCATGTTGGACTTTCTCTCTGCCACAGTCACTTAAACTGTCTATGTCCCTTTGTAACCTCCTGCTCTCATCTGCACAATTTACTGTGCCTCCTGATTCAGTGTCATCCCCAAACTTATATATACAACTCTCTCTTCCTTCATCCAAGTCATCAATATATATGGTAAAAAGCTGAGGCCCCAATACAGATCCCTGGGGAACGTCACTTGTAACATCCCACCTGTTAAGTGTTTCCTAAATGGTAATTTGTTCGTCTGATAAATAACATTACCTAATACACATTAAAACACAGTCAAGAGCCGGAGTAAATTTAAAACTGTTCCCAGTTTGCCTCACCCTGTGTCTGAATCTAACTACATTTTTTAAAATCTGGTTTAAGTGTAAATTAACTGACTAACAACTAATTATAACTGAGGGGCTTGAAGATACCTCAGGAGTCCCTGTTTGTGTGGGTAGCCCCTACTCAAAATGTACAATTGATAGAAGGAAAAGCTCTATTAAAAACACAATCTAAACATCATTTTGAAATATGTATAGAAGAAAAAGCTCCTATTAAAAATATGATGAAAAAATGATTTTGAAATAGAAATTACATTGTGTGAAGTACCAGAATACGAATATTTAATGTGTCTTTCTACAAACCCATAGTTACTGCCTGCACTAAAATAGCAGTGAGCAATTTCAGATGAACACGGGGACTGTTAAAACATTAATATCCCGCCGCATAATTTCAGGGCAGGGATTTGCAAAATAAAATAATTACTTTCCCTACCAACATTACCTGGGAATCTTCTATGCGGGGCCTCCCTCTTGCTGCAGAATTGCTCTACCGCACTCGCTCTCTTTTGATTAGTGCTTATTTCTTTCAGAGCAGTGTGTGGAGTGCTGCTGTCCTGGGTCTAGCCTTTCTCCCTCTGCAAGGCACCACAGTCCTATCGAGCCAAGCGATAGTCAGCTCTCGTGCACGTGCATTAAGACTCGAAGGCGGGAACTCCAATCTACATGAGGATGCCATTGCACGCCATGCCGATTTGATCATTAGAATTCAGGCAAATTGGATTCTGGGCGAAAATGCAGACGTTCCTTATAAAACAGGGACACTTGACAAACACATGCACTTTCATCCTGGTTGATTTTTCTCCCCCTCACTTCCTAGCCCAGGAGTAATGGAGCCAATTCCAGCACCCACAATGTTGCCTAACCGAGATGAGGTAACTCAGCACAGACTAGGTATTGAACCTGCAACCTTCCTGATCTCTCCAGCCCAGCACGACATTAGTAGATGGATTTTCCTCAGAAAACATCTGATATGAAATGCTGCTGGAAAAGACTGAACCATTAACATTATAATAGTGACACCAGATCCTGTTCGCCCATCACCCCCGTTGTCGCTGACCTACATTAGCTCCCAGTCTTCTGACAGCTGAAATTTCAAATTCTCATCCTCTTAATGGGCTCAATTTTCCCCGTTCATTTGCGCCATTTTTTTTTGGCGTATTTATTTTTTTTCAAATCCTCCCCCTGCAATCTGTGCCAGCGTAACTGACTTCGTTACGATTTTTCTAGGCCAGTTTTTTTGTTTACGTCATCGGGGGCATTCCCTCATGTCTGCGTCGGTTTTTTCAATTGTTCGCAGTTTGCCCAACATTTTTTTTTCTTCGGTCGGCGTATCTGGCCACTCCCGAAAAACCTTTTGGTGAGTTAAGAAAACCAGCGCACATTCACAAATCTGCGCTGAAAGATGCCATTGTTTTTAAATCAAAGATTTTGGAGGGAGTCAAGAATTCTGTCAATCAATAATAAAGTTCAATTTTTTTTTACCTGTCAAGGTAGAAGTGTAAATTTGTTGGATTTCAGAAGTTCTATTTTTTTTTTACTCACTCACACGCCTTGAAGCAGGGCTGGAGGGTCGTCGGTTTGGCCGGCAGAATCAGCCCCGCGCTCAGGGGGGTGGGGGGTGTGGGGAGAGGGTGGCGGAGGAAAGAGAGAGCGAAGTGTTGATCGGAAGGCTTGGAGCCCGAGGAGGCGGAGGGTGAGAGAGAAGCCACAAGATTCCAATTTGTAAAGGGAGGTGGGGGGGAGAGGAAGAGAGAGAGAGAGAGAGAGAGAGAAGTCACAAGACCTTTGGGTGTGGTCCATCCATACAGACCTGGACAGCGACAACTACGAACCTGTGCTGCCTGTTTTCCTGCCATTTTGAGCTTCTTTCAAAGGTTACATTTAAGTATGGGGGCAATACTGACATACCTTATATGAGCCTTCTGCATCATGGTGCCACGTAGGAGACTATTGATTCGACTTCATCGCATCAGAAACATCAGAGTCCAGAGGTGCTGGGCAGGAGGCCTTACCCACCTCGGGTATATCGAGACAGGCTTTCGTACCTCCACCTGAGTGATGCAAACTGTGTCAGAAGGCTGCGTTTCTGCAAATAAGTTGTAACTGAGATCTGTGAGTTGGTCAAAGCAGACCTGCAACCTAGAAGCATCAGGAGGACTGCTTTGTCAGTTGAAGTGAAGGTTACAGCTGCACTTTCATTTTATGCCTCTGGATCGTTTCAAGCTACAACTGGGGATGTGTGTGCCATCTCTCACATACAACACATGTCTCCATTCGCCAGGTCATGGCTGCACTGTATGCGCTTAGGAATGACTTCATAAAGTTCCCCATGCCCACAAGCAATCCATGACGGGGCTGTGGGCTTCTCCAGGATAGCTGGCTTCCCAACAGTATAGGGCTGCATTGATTGTACCCACATCACCTTGCGAGCACCTTTTGAGGATTCCAAGATGTATAGGAACGGAAAAGGCTTCCACTCCATTAATGTACAGCTCGTGTGTGACAACATGCATCATATCATGTCAGTCAATGCAAGATACCCTGGCAGCACCCATGATGCATTCATCCTACGCGACAGCGTTATATCTGACATGTTTCAGCAGCAGCAACCAGAAGGGCAGAGCTGACTACTGGGAGACAAAGGGTACGGCCTCGCCACCTGGCTCATGATGCCCCTACGCGTAACCCGAACGGAAGCTGACTGTCGATACAACGTGCCGCATGCGACACGCGGCATCTTTGAGAGGACGGTTGGCATATTGAAACAGCGTTTTCGATGCCTGGACCATTCCGGAGGCTACTTTCTGTACTCCCCTGAGATTGTCGATCAGTTCACTGTTGTGTGCTGCACGCTGCATAACTTGGCCATCATGAGGCAGCAGCACCTGGTAGTAGAAGATCCACCTGCGGTGAGAGTGGCTGAGATGATGATGATGTGGAAGATGCAGGTCAGGAGCAGGAGGAGGAGGACGACGAGGAAGCCATGCACGTGCTTGAGGCCGGAGCATGACTGGGCGGGTCATCGTGCTCCTTTAACGATTGCTCGAGCCTTGCGCCAGCAGCTCATCCATGAACGCTTTACTAATGCCTGAGGACTCAGCGACACCTATTCCACATGGACATGTTGACTGTTGGGAGCTGTTCCGTAATGTTGTGTTGTGTTAATGGAACATGATTCAGTTTTAATGTAAAATATATTTTATTCAAAAGTTTACAATGTACTTAACTTTAATAACATTATTCTTGTATCAAACTTTACTTTAAGATCACTTAAAAACTTGTAAATTTACATAACTTACAAAAAACTTTTAATTTGAGAATAGTTACAACAGTAACTCATCATCTGCGGTTGGGAAGATGTTGGAGTCCATTATTAAAGAAGCAGTAGCAGGACATTTGGAAAAGCAAAATTCGGTCAGGCAGAGTCAGCATGGATTTATGAAGGGGAAGTCATGTTTGACAAATTTGCTGGAGTTCTTTGAGGATGAAATGAACAAGGTGGATAAAGGGGAACCAGTGAATGTGGTGTATTTGGACTTCCAGAAGGCATTTGACAAGGTGCAACGTAAAAGGTTACTGCACAAGATAAAAGTTCACGGAGTTGGGTAATATATTAGCATGGATAGAGGATTGGCTAACTAACAGAGAACAGAGTGTCGGGATAAATGGTCCATTCTCTGGTTGGCAATCATTAACCAGTGGGTGCCACAGGGATCAGTGCTGGGACCCCAACTATTTACAATCTATATTAACGACTTGGAGGAAGGGACCGAGCGTAACGTAGCCAAGTTTGCCGATGATACAAAGATGGGAGGAAAAGCAATGTGTGAGGAGAACACAAAAAATCTGCAAAAGGACATAGACAGGCTAAGTGAGTGGGTAAAAATTGGCAGATGGAGTATAATGTTGCAAAGTGTGAGGACATGCACTTTGGCAGATAAAATCTCAAGCAAGTTATTATTTAAGTGGAGAAAGATTGCAAAGTGCTGCAGTACAGCAGGACCTGAGGGTACTTGTGCATGAAATACAAAAGGTTAGTATGCAGGTACAGCAAGTGATCAGGAAGGCCAATGGAATCTTGGCCTTTATTGCAAAGGGGATGGAGTATAAAAGCAGGGAAGTCTTGCTACAGTTGTACAGGGTATTGGTGAGGCCACACATGGAATCCTGCGTGCAGTTTTGGTTTCCATATTTACGAAAAGATATACTTGCTTTGGAAGCAGCTCAGAGAAGGTTCACTAGGTTGATTCTGAGGATGAGGGGGTTGACTTATGAGGAAAGGTGAGTAGGTTGGGTGTCTACTCATTGGAGTTCAGAAGAATGAGAGGTGATCTTACCGAAACATATAAGATTATGAGGGGACTTGACAAGGTGGATGCAGAGAGGATGTTTCCACTGATAAGGGAGACTAGAACTAGAGGGCATAATCTTAGAATAAGGGGCCGCCCATCTAAAACTGAGATGAGGAGAAATTTCTTCTGAGGGTTGTGGATCTGTGGAATTCGCTGCCTCAGAGAGCTGTGGAAGCTGGGACAGTGAATAAATTTAAGACCGAAATAGACAGTTTCTTAAACGATAAGGGAATAAGGGGTTATGGAGAGCAGGCAGGGAAGTGAACCTGAGTTCATGATCGGATCAGCCATGATTGTATTAAATGGCGGAACAGGCTCGAGGAGCTATATGGCCCTTTCCTGTTCTATTTCTTATGTTCTTATGTTTATCCAAACGTAGGCAGTCCCTTAGAATTGAGGAAGACTTGCTTCCATCTTAAAGTGAGTTCTTAGGTGGCTGTACAATCCAATATGAGAACCACAGTCTCCGTCACAGGTGGGACAGATAGTCGTTGAGGGAAGGGATGGGTGGGACTGGTTTATCGCACGCTTTTTCTGCTGCCTGCGCTTGATTTCTGCATGCTCTCGGCAACGAGACTCGAGGAGCTCAGCGCCCTCCCGGATGCACTTCCTCCACTTAGGGCGGTTTTTGGCCAGGGACTCCCAGGTGTCAGTGGGGATGTTGCACTTTATCAGGGAGGCTTTGAGGGTGTCCTTGTAACGTTTCCACTGCCCATCTTTGGCTCGTTTGCCATGAAGAAGTTCCCAGTAGAGCGCTTGCTTTGGAAGTTTCGTGTCTGGCATGCAAACTATGTGGCCTGCCCAGCGGTGCTGATCAAGTGTGGCCAGTGCTTCAATGCTGGGGATGTTGGCCTGGTCGAGGACGCTAACGTTGGTGCGTCTGTCCTCCCAGGGGATTTGTAGGATCTTGCGGAGACATCATTGGTGGTATTTCTCCAGCGACTTGAGGGTGTTTCCTGTACATGATCCATGTTTCTGAGCCATACAGGAGGGAGGGTATTACTACAGCCCTGTAGACCATGAGCTTGGTGCCAGTTTTGAGGGCCTGGTCTTAAACACACTTTTCCTCAGGCAGCCAAAGGCTGCACTGGAGGCAGTGTGGATCTCGTCGTCAAAGCCTGCTCTTGTTGATGGGAGGCTCCTGAGATAAGGGAAGTGGTCCACATTGTCCAGGGTCACGCCGTGCATCTTGATGACTGGGGGGCAGTGCTGTGCGGTGAGGACATGATGGTGGAGGACCTTTGTCTTACGGATGTTTAGCGCAAGGCCCATTTTTCGTATGCCTCAGTAAATACGTCAACTATGTTCTGGAGTTCACCCTCTGTGTATGCGCAGACGCAGGTGTCGTCCGCGTACTGTAGCTCGACGACAGAGGTTGGAGTGGTCTTGGATCTGGCCTGGAAATGGCAAAGTTTGAACAGGTTCCCACTGGTTCTGTAGTTTAGTTCCACTCCAGCAGGGAGCTTGTTGACTGTGAGGTGGAGCATGGCAGCGAGGAAGAATGGGGCGATGACGGAGCCCTGCTTGACCCCAGTAAGGACGTGGATTGGGCCTGTGACGGATCCGTTGGTGAGGATCACGGCCTGCATGTCGTCGTGGAGCAGGCGGAGGATGGTGACGTAATTTTGGGTGCATCGGAAACGGAGGAGAATGCTCCATAGACCCTCGTGGTTGACAGAGTCAAAGGCCTTTGTAAGTTACAGCAGTAACTAACAACAACAACAACAGCAAAGAAAGGCTGCACCCATCTCTCATCCCCCTTATTCTAAGACCGCCCGCTGCGCTTGGTCTTGGACACTCCAGCACCCCTGCCCGCAGACGGTGATGCAGTGTTTCTGGTCTTGCTTATTCTTTCTAACATCTTGGGTACTCCGCACCTCTTGAGGGTTGGGGGCATCAGCGTCAGACAGCAAGTTGGAGGGCCTGGCTTTGGGCTCTTCCGAGGCTAATGTGGGGATTGGAGTGGGAGTGACAGTTGATTATGTCAATGGACTGGGCGTCTTCCCTTATTGCAGTAGCTAACTCCAACATGCCGTCCCTCATGCACCTTGACAGTGTCTCAATGACCTGCAACATTCCTTCCCTCATGTTGAGAAAAACTGTCTGAACTACCTGCAACATTCCCTCCCTCATTGTCAGTGATGTGCTTTGCACTACCTCTGACATTCCCTCCCTCATGGCCAACAGATACACCGCTTTGGGTACTGTTGAGGGGGATGACTCATCAGGGGGGAGCAGCAGCAGCCAAGTTCATGGCACCATGGGTGCCTCTGCTGCTCAGGAGGGCAGGAAAAAGAGTGGGAGAGCTATCGTGATAGGGGACTCAATTGTAAGGGAAATAGATAGACGTTTCTGTGGCCGCCAGGATAGTACGTTGGCTCCCTGGTGCAAGGATCAAGGATGTCTCGGAATGGGTGCAGGACATTTCTGAAAAGGGAGAGCCAGTTGTCGTGGTGCATATAGGTACCAACGATATAGGTAAAAAAATGGGATGAGGTCCTACAAGATGAATTTAGGGAGCTAGGAGCTAAATTAAAAAGTAGGACCTCAAAAGTAGTAATCTCAGGATTGCTACCAGTGCCACGTGCTAGTCAGAGTAGGAATCGCAGGATAGCTCAGATGAATATGTGACTTGAGGAGTGGTGCAAAAGGGAGGGATTCAAATTCCTGGGACATTGGAACCAGTTCTGGGGGAGGTGGGACCAGTACAAACTGGATGGTCTGCACCTGGGCAAGACCGGAACCAATGTCCCAGGGGGAGTGTTTGCTAGTGCTGTTGGGGAGGAGTTAAACTAACATGGCAGGAGGATGGGAACCTATGCAGGGAGACAGAGGGAATAAAATGGAGGCAGAAGCAAAAGATACAAAGGAGAATAGTAAAAGTGGAGGGCAGAGAAACCCAAGGCAAAAAACAAAAAGGGCCACATTACAGCAAAATTCTAAAGGGGCAAAGTGTGTTACAAAGACAAGCCTGAAGGCTCTGTGCCTCAATGCGAAGAGTATTCGGAATAAGGTGGACGAATTAACGGCGCAGACAGCAGTTAATGGATATGATGTAATTGGCATCTCTGAGATATGGCTCCAGGGTGACCAAGGCTGGGAACTCAACATCCAGGGGTATTCAACATTTAGGAAGGATTGGCAGAGAGGAATAGGATTCGGGGTGGCATTGCTGGTTAAAGAGGAAATTAATGCAATAGTAAGAAGAGACATTAGCCTGGATGATGTGGAATCGGTATGGGTGGAGCTGTGGAATACCAAAGGGCAGAAAATGCTAGTGGGAATTGTGTACAGACCACCAAACAGTAGTAGTGAGGTTGGGGACAGCATTAAACAAAAAATAAGGGATGTGTGCAATAAAGGTACAGCAGTTATCATGGGCGACTTTAATCGACACACTGATTGGGCTAACCAAATTGGTAGCAATGCGGTGGAGGAGGATTTCCTGGAGTGTATTAGGGGTGGTTTTCTCGACCAATATGTCGAGGAACCAACTAGAGAGCTGGCCATCCTGGACTGGGTGATGTGTAATGAGAAGGGACTAATTAGAAATGTTGTTATGCGAGGTCCCTTGGGGAAGAGTGACCATAATATGGTAGAATTCTTTACTAAGATGGAGAGTGACACAGTTAATTCAGAAACTAGGGTCCTGAACTTAAGGAAAGGTAACTTCGACAGTATGAGGCGTGAATTGGCTAGAATAGACTGGCAAAGGATACTTATAGGGTTGACGGTGGATAAGCAATGGCAAACATTTAAAGATCACATGGATGAACTTCAGCAATTGTACATTCCTGCCTGGAGTAAAAATAAAATGGGGAAGGTGGCTCAACCGTGGCTAACAAGGGCAATTAAGAATAGTGTTAAAACCAAGGAAGAGGCATATAAATTGGCTAGAAAAAGCAATAAACTTGAGGACTGGGAGAAATTTAGAATTCAACAGAGGCGGACTAAGGGTTTAATTAAGAGGGGGAAAATAGTGTACGAGAGGAAGCTTGCAGGGAACATAAAAACTGGCTGCAAAAGCTTCTATATATATATGTGAAGAGAAAAAGATTAGTGAAGACAAACGTTGGTCCCTTGCAGTCGGATTCAGGGGAACAAAGAAATGGCAAACCAATTGAACAAATACTTTGGTTCTGTCTTCACGAAGGAAAACACAAATAACCTTCCGAATGTACTAGGGGACAGTGGGTCTAGTGAGAAGGAGGAACTGAAGGATATCCTTATTAGGTGGGAAATTGTGTTAGTGAAATTGATGGGATTGAAGGCCGATAAATCCCCGGGGCCTGATAGTCTGCATCCCAGAGTACTTAAGGAAGTGGTCCTAGAAATAGTGGATGCATTGGTGATCATTTTCCAACAGTCTGTCGATTTTCGATCAGTTCCGATGGACTGGAGGGTAGCGAATGTAACACCACTTTTTAAAAAAGGAGGAAGAGGAAACGGGGAATTATAGACCGGTTAGCCGGACAACAGTCGTGGGGAAAATGTTGTAATCAATTATTAAAGATGAAATAGCGCGTTTGGAAAGTAGTGACAGGATCGGTCCAAGTCAGCATGGATTTATGAAAGGGAGATCATGTTTGACAAATCTTCTGGAATTTTTTGAGGATGTAACTAGCAGAGTGAACAAGGGAAAATCAGTGGATGTGGTGTATTTGGATTTTCAAAACGCTTTTGACAAGGTCCCACACAGGAGATTGGTGTGCAAAATTAAAGCACATGGTATTGCGAGTAATGTATTGACGTGGATAGAGAACTGGTTGGCAGACAGGAAGCAGAGAGTCGGGATAAACGGGTCCTTTTCAGAATGCAGGCAGTGACTAGTGGAGTGCCGCAGGGCTCAGTGCTGGGACCCCAGCTCTTTACAATATACATTAACGATTTAGATGAAGGAATTGAGTGTAATATCTCCAAGTTTGCAGATGACACTAAACTGGGTGGCGGTGTGAGCTGTGAGGAGGATGCTAAGAGGTACAGAGTGACTTGGACAGGTGAGGTGAGTGGGCAAATGCATGGTAGATGCAGTATAATGTGGATAAATGTGAGGTTATCCATTTTGGGGGCAAAAACACGAAGGCAAAATATTATCTGAATAGCGGCAGATTAGGAAAAGGGGAGGTGCATAAAGACCTGGGTGTCATGGTTCATCAGTCATTGAAAGTTGGCATGCAGGTACAGCAGGCGGTGAAGAAGGCAAATGGTATGTTGGCCTTCATAGCTAGGGGATTTGAGTAGAGGTGCAGGGAAGTCGTACTGCAGTTGTACAGGGCCTTAGTGAGGCCTCACCTGGAATATTGTGTTCAGTTTTGGCCTCCTAATCTGAGGAAGGACGTTTTTGCTGTTGAGGGAGTGCAGCGAAAGTTCACCAGACTGATTCCAGGGATGGCTGGACTGTCATATGAGGAGAGACTGAATCAATTGGGCCTTTATTCACTGGAGTTTAGAAGGCTGAGAGGGGATCTCATAGAAACGTGTAAGATTCTGATGGGACTGGACAGGTTAGATGCGGGAAGAATGTTAGAACATAAGAACATAAGAATTAGGAACAGGAGTAGGCCATCTAGCCCCTCGAGCCTGCTCCGCCATTCAACAAGATCATGGCTGATCTGGCTGTGGACTCAGCTCCACTTACCCGCCCGCTCCCCGAAACCTTTAATTCCCTTATTGGTTAAAAATCTATCTATCTGTGACTTGAATAAATTCAATGAGCTAGCCTCAACTGCTTCCTTGGGCAGAGATTTCCACAGATTCACAACCCTCTGGGAGAAGAAATTCCTTCTCAACTCGGTTTTAAATTGGCTCCCCCGTATTTTGAGGCTGTGCCCCCAAGTTCTCGTCTCCCCGACCCGTGGGAACAACCTCTCTGCCTCTATCTTGTCTATCCCTTTCATTATTTAAAAAGTTTCCATAAGATCACCCCTCATCCTTCTGAACTCCAACGAGTAAAGACCCAGTCTACTCAATCTATCATCATAAGATAACCCCCTCATAGAAACATAGAAACAAAGAAAATAGGTGCAAGAGCAGGCCATTCAGCCCTTCTAGCCTGCACCGCCATTCAATGAGTTCATGGCTGAACATGAAACTTCAGTACCCACTTCCTGCTTTCTCGCCATACCCCTTGATCCCCGAGTAGTAAGGACTTCATCTAACTCCCTTTTGAATATATTTAATGAATTGGCCCCAACCACTTTCTGTGGCAGAGAATTCCACAGGTTCACCACTCTCTGGGTGAAGAAGTCTCTCCTCATTTCGGTCCTAAATGGCTTACCCCTTATCCTTAGACTGTGACCCCTGGTTCTGGACTTCCCCAACATTGGGAACATTCTTCCTGCATCTAACCTGTCTAAACCCGTCAGGATTTTAAACGTTTCTATGAGGTCCCCTCTCATTCTTCTGAACTCCAGTGAATACAAGCCCAGTTGATCCAGTCTTTCTTGATAGGTCAGTCCCACCATCCCGGGAATCAGTCTGGTGAATCTTCGCTGCGCTCCCTCAATAGCAAGAATGTCCTTCCTCAAGTTAGGAGACCGAAATTGTACACAATACTCCAGGTATGGCCTCACCAAGGCCCTGTACAACTGTAGCAACACCTCCCTGCCCCTGTACTCAAATCCCCTCGCTATGAAGGCCAACATGCCATTTGCTTTCTTAACCGCCTGCTGTACCTGCATGCCAACCTTCAATGACTGATGTACCATGACACCCAGGTCTCGTTGCACCTTCCCTTTTCCTAATCTGTCACCATTCAGATAATAGTCTGTGTCTCTGTTTTTACCACCAAAGTGGATAACCTCACATTTATCCACATTATACTTCATCTGCCATGCATTTGCCCACTCACCTAACCTATCCAAGTCACTCTGCAGCCTCATAGCATCCTCCTCGCAGCTCACACTGCCACCCAACTTAGTGTCATCCGCAAATTTGGAGATACTACATTTAATCCCCTCGTTTAAATCATTAATGTACAATGTAAACAGCTGGGGTCCCAGCACAGAACCTTGCGGTACCCCACTAGTCACTGCCTGCCATTCTGAAAAGTACCCATTTACTCCTACTCTTTGCTTCCTGTCTGACAACCAGTTCTCAATCCACGTCAGCACACTACCCCCAATCCCATGTGCTTTAACTTTGCACATTAATCTCTTGTGTGGGACCTTGTCGAAAGCCTTCTGAAAGTCCAAATATACCACATCAACTGGTTCTCCTTTGTCCACTTTACTGGAAACATCCTCAAAAAATTCCAGAAGATTTGTCAAACATGATTTCCCCTTCACAAATCCATGCTGACTTGGACCTATCATGTCACCATTTTCCAAATGCGCTGCTATGACATCCTTAATAATTGATTCCATCATTTTACCCACTACTGAGGTCAGGCTGACCGGTCTATAATTCCCTGTTTTCTCTCTCCCTCCTTTTTTAAAAAGTGGGGTTACATTGGCTACCCTCCACTCGATAGGAACTGATCCAGAGTCAATGGAATGTTGGAAAATGACTGGCAATGCATCCGCTATTTCCAAGGCCACCTCCTTAAGTACTCTGGGATGCAGTCCATCAGGCCCTGGGGATTTATCGGCCTTCAATCCCATCAATTTCCCCAACACAATTTCCCGACTAATAAAGATTTCCCTCAGTTCCTCCTCCCTACTAGACCCTCTGACCCCTTTTATATCCGGAAGGTTGTTTGTGTCCTCCTTAGTGAATACTGAACCAAAGTACTTGTTCAATTGGTCAGCCATTTCTTTGTTCCCCGTTATGACTTCCCCTGATTCTGACTGCAGGGGACCAACGTTTGTCTTTACTAACCTTTTTCTCTTTATATACCTATAGAAACTTTTGCAATCCGCCTTAATGTTCCCTGCAAGCTTCTTCTCGTACTCCATTTTCCCTGCCCTAATCAAACCCTTTGTCCTCCTCTGCTGAGTTCTAAATTTCTCCCAGTCCCCAGGTTCGCTGCTATTTCTGGCCAATTTGTATGCCACTTCCTTGGCTTTAATACTATCCCTGATTTCCCGAGATAGCCACGGTTGAGCCACCTTTCCTTTTTTATTTTTACGCCAGACAGGAATGTACAATTGTTGTAATTCATCCATCTCTAAATGTCTGCCATTGCCCATCCACAGTCAACCCCTTAAGTATCATTCGCCAATCTATCCTAGCCAATTCACGCCTCATACCTTCAAAGTTACCCTTCTTTAAGTTCTGGACCATGGTCTCTGAATTAACTGTATCATTCTCCATCCTAATGCAGAATTCCACCATATTATGGTCACTCTTCCCCAAGGGGTCTCACACAATGAGATTGCTAATTAGTCCTCTCTCATTACACAACACCCAGTCTAAGATGGCCTCCCCCCTAGTTGGTTCCTCGACATATTGGTCTAGAAAACCATCCCTTATGCACTCCAGGAAATCCTCCTCCACCGTATTGCTTCCAGTTTGGCTAGCCCAATCTATGTGCATATTAAAGTCACCCATTATAACTGCTGCACCTTTATTGCATGCACCCCTAATTTCCTGTTTGATGCCCTCCCCAACATCACTACTAATGTTTGGAGGTCTGTACACAACTCCCACTAACGTTTTTTGCCCTTTGGTGTTCTGCAGCTCTACCCATATAGATTCCACATCATCCAAGCTAATGTCTTTCCTAACTATTGCATTAATCTCCTCTTTAACCAGCAATGCTACCCCACCTTCTTTTCCTTTTATTCTATCCTTCCTGAATGTTGAATACCCCTGCATGTTGAGTTCCCAGCCCTGGTCATCCTGGAGCCACGTCTCCGTAATTCCAATCACATCATATTTGTTAACATCTATTTGCACAGTTAATTCATCCACCTTATTGCGGATACTCCTTGCATTAAGACACAAAGCCTTCAGGCTTGTTTTTTTAACACCCTTTGTCCTTTTAGAATTCTGCCGCACAGTGGCCCTTCCTGTTCTCCGCCCCGGGCCTCTCCGCCCCCCACCCCCCCCATCTCCCCTCCGTCTCCTGCCTCTGCCTCCCTTTTGTCTCCCTCTGTCTCCCTGCATTGGTTCCCATCCCCCTGCCATATTAGTTTAACTCCTCCCCAACAGCACTAGCAAACACTCCCCCAAGGACATTGGTTCCGGTCCTGCCCAGGTGCAGACCGTCCGGTTTGTACTGGTCCCACCTCCCCCAGAACCGGTTCCAATGCCCCAGGAATTTGAATCCCTCCCTGTTGCACTACTGCTCAAGCCACGTATTCATCTGCACTATCCTGCGATTCCTATTCTGACTAGCACGTGGCACTGGTAGCAATCCCGAGATTACTACTTTTGAGGTCCTACTTTTTAATTTAGCTCCTAGCTCCTTAAATTCGTTTCGTAGGACCTCATCCCTTTTTTTACCTATGTCGTTGGTATCATCTCCGGAATCAGCCTAGTGAATCATCTCTGTACCCCCTCCAAAGCTAGTATATCCTTCCTTAAGTAAGGTGACCAAAACTGCACGCAATACTCCAGGTGCGGCTTCACCAATGCCCTATACAGTTGCAGAAGGACCTCCCTGCTTTTGTATGCCATCCCTCTCCCAATGAAGGCCAACATTCCATTCGACTTCCTGATTACCTGCTGCACCTGCAAACTAACATTTTGGGATTCATGCACAAGGATCCCCAGGTCCTTCTGCACCGCAGCATGTTGTAATTTCTCCCCATTCAAATAATATTCCCTTTTACTGTTTTTTTTCCCCAAGGTGGATGACCTCACACTTTCCGACAATGTATTCCATCTGCCAAACCTTAGCCCATTCGCTTAACCTATCCAAATCTCTTTGCAGCCTCTCTGTGTCCTCTACACAACCCGCTTTCCCACTAATCTTTATGTCATCTGCAAATTTTGTTACACTACACTCTGTCCCCTCTTCCAGGTCATCTATGTATATTGTAAACAGTTGTGGTCCCAGCACCGATCCCTGTGGCACACCACTAACCACCGATTTCCAACCCGAAAAGGACCCATTTATCCCGACTCTGCTTTCTGTAACCCCACTTTTTAAAAAAGGAGGGAGAGAGAAAACAGGGAATTATTGACCGGTCAGCCTGACATCGGTAGTGGGTAAAATGATGGAATCAATTATTAAGGATGTCATAGCAGTGCATTTGGAAAGAGGTGACATGATAGGTCCAAGTCAGCATGGATTTGTGAAAGGGAAATCATGCTTGACAAATCTTCTGGAATTTTTTGAGGATGTTTCCAGTAGAGTGGATAAGGGAGAACCAGTTGATGTGGTATATTTGGACTTTCAGAAGGCGTTCGACAAGGTCCCACACAAGAGATTGATGTGCAAAGTTAGAGCACATGGGATTGGGGGTAGTGTACTGACATGGATTGAGAACTGGTTGTCAGACAGGAAGCAAAGAGTAGGAGTAAATGGGTACTTTTCAGAATGGCAGGCAGTGACTAGTGGGGTACCGCAAGGTTCTGTGCTGGGGCCCCAGCTGTTTACACTGTACATTAATGATTTAGATGAGGGGATTAAATGTAGTATCTCCAAATTTGCGGATGATACTAAGTTGGGTGGCAGTGTGAGCTGCGAGGAGGATGCTGTGAGGCTGCAGAGCGACTTGGATAGGTTAGGTGAGTGGGCAAATGCATGGCAGATGAAGTATAATGTGGATAAATGTGAGGTTATCCACTTTGGTGGTAAAAACAGAGAGACAGACTATTATCTGAATGGTGACAGACTAGGAAAAGGGGAGGTGCAAAGAGACCTGGGTGTCATGGTACATCAGTCATTGAAGGTTGGCATGCAGGTGCAGCAGGCGGTTAAGAAAGCAAATGGCATGTTGGCCTTCATAGCAAGGGGATTTGAGTACAGGGGCAGGGAGGTGTTGCTACAGTTGTACAGGGCATTGGTGAGGCCACACCTGGAGTATTGTGTACAGTTTTGGTCTCCTAACCTGAGGAAGGACATTCTTGCTATTGAGGGAGTGCAGCGAAGGTTCACCAGACTGATTCCCGGGATGGCGGGACTGACCTATCAAGAAAGACTGGATCAACTGGGCTTGTATTCACTGGAGTTCAGAAGAATGAGAGGGGACCTCATAGAAACATATAAAATTCTGACGGGGTTAGACAGGTTAGATGCAGGAAGAATGTTCCCAATGTTGGGGAAGTCCAGAACCAGGGGTCACAGTCTAAGGATAAGGGGTAAGCCATTTAGGACCGAGATGCGGAGGAACTTCTTCACCCAGAGAGTGGTGAACCTGTGGAATTCTCTACCACAGAAAGTTGTTGAGGCCAATTCACTAAATATATTCAAAAAGGAGTTAGATGAGGTCCTTACTGCTAGGGGGATCAAGGGGTATGGCGAGAAAGCAGGAATGGGGTACTGAAGTTGAATGTTCAGCCATGAACTCATTGAATGGCGGTGCAGGCTAGAAGGGCCGAATGGCCTACTCCTGCACCTATTTTCTATGTTTCTATGTTTCTATGTTAGCCAGCCAATTCTCTATCCATGCTAATACATTTCCTCTGACTCCGCGTAACTTTATCTTCTGCAGTAACCTTTTGTGTGGCACCTTATCGAATGCCTTTTGAAAATCTAAATACACCACATCCATTGGTACACCTCTATCCACCATGCTCGTTATATCATCAAAGAATTCCAGTAAATTAGTTAAACATGATTTTCCCCTTCATGGAAAGCAGGAATGGGGTACTGAAGTTGCATGTTCAGCCATTAACTCATTGAATAGGCTCGAAGGGCCGAATGGCCTACTCCTGCACCTATTTTCTATGTTTCTATGAATCCATGCTGTGTCTGCTTGATTGCACTATTCCTATCTCGATGTCCTGCTATTTCTTCCTTAATGATAGTTTCAAGCATTTTCCCCACTACAGATGTTAAACTAACCAGCCTATAGTTACCTGCCTTTTGTCTGCCCCCTTTTTTAAACAGAGGCGTTACATTAGCTGCTTTCCAATCCACTGGTACCTCCCCAGAGTCCAGAGAATTTTGGTAGATTACAACGAATGCATCTGCTGTAACTTCCGCCATCTACTTTTAATATCCTGGGATGCATTTCATCAGGACCAGGGGACTTGTCTACCTTGAGTCCCATTAGCCTGTCCAGCACTACCCCCCTAGTGATAGTGATTGTCTCAAGGTCCTTCCTTCCCACATTCCTGTGACCAGCAATTTTTGGCATGGTTTTTGTGTCTTCCACTGTGAAGACCGAAGCAAAATAATTGTTTAAGGTCTCAGCCATTTCCACATTTCCTATTATTAAATCCCCCTTCTCATCTTCTAAGGGACCAACATTTACTTTAGTCACTCTTTTCCATTTTATATATCTGTAAAAGCTTTTACTATCCGTTTTTATGTTTTGCGCAAATTTACCTTCGTAATCTATCTTTCCTTTCTTTATTGCTTTCTTAGTCATTCTTTGCTGTCGTTTAAAATTTTCCCAATCTTCTATTTTCCCACTAACCTTGGCCACCTTATACGCATTGGTTTTTAATTTGATACTCTCCTTTATTTCCTTGGTTATCCACTGCTGGTTATCCCTTCTCTTACCGCCCTTCTTTTTCACTGGAATGTATTTTTGTTGAGCACTATGAAAGAGCTCCTTAAAAGTCCTCCACTGTTCCTCAATTGTGCCACCGTTTAGTCTGTGTTTCCAGTCTACTTTAGCCAACTCTGCCCTCATCCCACTCTAGTCCCCTTTGTTTAAGCATGGTACGCTCGTTTGAGATACTACTTCCTCACCCTGAATCTGTATTACAAATTCATCCATACTGTGATCACTCATTCCGAGAGGATCTTTTACTTGGAGATCGTTTATTATTCCTGTCTCATTACACAGGACCAGATCTAAGATAGCTTGCTCCCTTGTAGGTTCTGTAACATACTGTTCTAAGAAACAATCCTGTATGCATTCTATGAATTCCTCCTCCAGGCTATCCCGTGCGATTTGATTTGACCAATCGATATGTAGGTTAAAATCCCCCATGATTACTGCCGTTCTTTTTTCACATGCCTCCATTATTCCCTTGATTATTGCCCGCCCCACCGTGAAGTTATTATTTGGGGGCCTATAAACTACGCCCACCAGTGACTTTTTCCCCTTACTATCTCTAATCTCCACCCACAATGATTCAACATTTTGTTCATTAGAGCCAATATCATCTCTCACAACTGCCCTGATATCATCCTTTATTAACAGAGCTACCCCACTTCCTTTCCCTTCTTGTCTATCTTTCCGAATTGTCAGATACCCCTGTATGTTTAATTCCCAGTCTTGGCCACCCTGCAACCATGTTTCTGTAATGGCCACCAAATCATACCCATTTGTAATGATTTGTGCCGTCAACTCATTTACTTTATTTCGAATGCTGCGTTTAGGTAGTATGTTTTAATACTAGTTTTTAAACAATGATTTTTCGTTTTGACCCCTCCTGCAGCCCCTTTATATTCAGTGGCCCTTTTTGGTTTTTGCCTTGGGTTTCTCTGCCCTCCAGTTTTACTCATCTCCTTTCTGTCTTTTGCTTTTGTCTCCTTTTTGTTTCCCTCTGTCTCCCTGCATTGGTTCCCATCCTCCTGCCATATTACTTTAACTCCTCCCCAACAGCACTAGCAAACACTCCCCCTAAGACATTAGTTCCGGTCCTGCCTAGGTGCAGACCGTCCGGTTTATACTGGTCCCACCTCCCCCAGAACCGGTTCCAATGCCCCAGGAATTTGAATCCCTCCCTGCTGCACCACTGCTCAAGCCACGTATTCCTCTGAGCTATCCTGCGATTCCTACCCTGATTAGCACATGGCGCTGGTAGCAATCCTGAGATTACTACTTTTGAGGTCCTACGTTTTAATTTAGCTCCTAGCTCCTTAAATTCGTCTCGTGGGACCTCATCCCTTTTTTTAAACCTACATCGTTGGTTCCAATGTGCACCAAGACAACTGGCTGTTCACCCTCCCTTTTCAGAATGTCCTGCACCCGCTCCAAGACATCCTTGACACTTGCACCAGGGAGGCAACATACCATCCTGGAGTCTCGGTTGCGGCCGCAGAAACGCCTATCTATTTCCCTTACAATTGAATCGCTCTCCCACTCTTTTTCCTGCCCTCCTGTGCAGCAGAGCCAGCCACGGTGCCATGAACTTGGCTGCTGCTGCCCTCCCCTGATGAGTCATCCCCCTCAACAGTACTCAAAACGGTGTATCTGTTTTGCAGGGGGATGACCGCAGGAGACCCCTGCACTACCTTCCTTGCACTGCTCTTCCTGTTGGTCTTCCATTCCCTAGCTGGCTGTGGACCCTTCACTGCGGTAAGACCAACTCGCTACACGTGCTACTCACGTCATTCTCAGCATCGTGGATGCTCCAGAGTGAATCCACCCTCAGCTCCAATTCCGCAACGCGGACCGTCGTCAGGCACACCGGAAGTGTCCCTGAGTTCCCACATGGTACAGGAGGAGCATATCACATGACCGAGCTCTCCTGCCATGACTTAACCCTTAGATACACTTAAATTGGCAACAACAATACTAAAGTTTACTCCCTATTATAGAAGAGAAAAAAGAAAAACTACTCACCAATCACCAGCCAATCACTTACCTCCTTGGCTGTGACGTCACCTTTCTGTTTCTTTCTACTTCTTGTTTGCCTTCTCCCTGTAGCTGCTCACGCCACTCCATGCACTTCCTCACACTGCTCCCGACTGCCGCCACGTTGGGCCTTTATAGGCCTCTCGCCGACCCCGGACTCATGCCTCTCCACGCACCTCCGACGCTGCTCCCGACTGCCGCCGCGTTCCCAATATTGGGGAAGTCCAGAACTAGGGGACATAGTCTTAGGATAGGAGGTAGGCTATTTAGGACTGAGATTAGGAGAAACTTCTTCATTCAGAGAGTTGTTAACCTGTGGAATTCCCTGCCGCAGAGAGTTGTTGATGCCAGTTCATTGGATATATTCAAGAGGAAGTTAGATATGGCCCTTCTGGCCACGGGGATTAAGGGGTATGGAGAGAAAGCAAGAAAGGGGTACTGAGGGAATGATCAGCCAAGATCTTGTTAAATGGTGGTGCAGGCTCGAGAGGCCGAATGGCCTACTCCTGCACCTATTTTCTATGTTTCTATTCCTGTTATGTATGTAAACCTGTAAATGCCATGTCTAACCACCAGAGGACTTATCCCCTGGAGTCCCAAGGGATCCCACAATCCCTTGGGAGCACCTATATATAAGGAGGCCTCTCAGGCTGAGAGGCACTCTGTAATAAAGGACTACGGTCACACCTTACTTTGAGCTTTTAGTATCTAGTCTGATTCTTCATTCAAGACATACCAATTCCCTCACTGATTGTCCCGGATATCGTTCCCATTTCTCATGTCATTGCTGTTACTTCTTCCGACAGTCCCACTGATGGCATCCTGGAGTGATCGGGTAAGGTCAGTGCTTTCCGCACTCAATGACATCATCTGAGGCACATTTGTTAGATCTTGCACTTCAGGAGAGCGCGGTTGAGCTCTCTTTCCCATCCGCCCCATGGGTGTGGCTTGCATCCCGACACTGGGACCCGCAGCCTGGGACAGTGGGGCCCTGTGTGTGCCTTGCTGCACCACACCACTGGGACCGGCAACATCGGAAGGTGGGGTCTTGGGTGTGCCTCGCTGCACCACATCACTGGGACCAGCAACCTCGGAAGGTGGGGCCCTAGGTGTGCCTCACTGGACCAGACCACTGGGACCGGCAACCTCGGAAGGTGGGGCCCTGGGTGTGCCTCACTGGACCAGACCACTGGGACCGGCAACCTCGGAAGGTGGGGCCCTGGGTGTGCCTCACTGCACCACACCACTGGGACCCGCAACTTCGAAAGGTGTGAAACCATGGAATGTCCCACCAGCATCCAAACCACTAGTCACGGAAGGGGCTGTCACCTCCATGAGTGGCACCTCCTCCAAAGTCAATACAACAGTAGGAGCTTCATCCAGCTCCATCCCCTCCCCTTCATCCCCATATTATTGGTCTGGATGGTTGGATTGGAAGACGTTCTCCTCTTCAGGCTCGTCCTCGTCTAAATAATCTTCTGCAACAACGAGTTGGCCTCAAGTTCTGCAAAAGACAACAGAACAGACAAATGGTTAGCAACAGATGAGGGGGCAGGGTGGGTGGCATGAGTATGCTCTCACATCACAGGCCAGGCAGCAGGCTGATTTGAAGGACCATGATGAATTTGCAGGACTTTCCCTCTCCCTCAAGTGTGGGCCCAGCTTGTGCAGTACTGATTGCTTTTTTCCAGGCAGGACCTATCAAAACAGCGACCCTCTCTTCCAAGTGTGTCAGTGGGTGCAGATTTGCCGGGCCTCCTCCTGTTCTAGTTTTTTCCCTTTTATTATGTGCCACCTTCCACTGCAAAGATGAAAATGCAGCTTTCTGCTTTCTGCTGGGTGGGACATATACAGCTAGTCACATTTACAATTGCAATTCCATTGAATAAATGAAAATATTACTTACACTAACTACTTGACCAAGGGCCTGTCATTTCTTTTTACACTGGCATCCAGATCTCTTAGTGGTCACCATTGCACGGTAATCTTCTGCAACTTGGTTCCAGCATTTCTTCATTTCTTTGGGTGGAACTTTTATGTGACCTCTGCTGGTGTCCAGCTCCTGCCATTTGTTCTCAATCACAGTAACTAGTGCCTCCACTTCTTCCTGTAAGAAATTCTTGGTCCTTGCACCACATTGCATCTTGTATTGCTCCAGCTGCAATTTTTCCAATGCTTTCACACAGCACTCCTTCTCACACACAGAACTGGCTCTTTAAAAATGGGCGATTGCCAAATCCGTGCTGTACTGAGCATGCGCGTCCATTGGAACGACGTCAAAAACGTAACTTTTTTCTTCGCGCATGCGCAGAAGGTGCAGCTTCGTTTTTTGGTGCAGACAGCAGGCTCCAACACCCCCCCACCCCGAGGCGACTGGACACACTGCACGGCACCAAATTCAAATTATACATCGGGGAAACTGGCAAATTATTTCTGGTGCATATCTGGCCTTGAAAAACAGGCGTAACTCTGGCAATACGCCAGAAAACAAGCTTGGGGAAAATTGAGTCCATAGTGTTTAAGTCGCTCCTTGGCCTCGCTCCTCCCGATCTCCATAACTTCTTCTAGCCTTACAATCCCTCTCGCACTCGCTGAACTTCCAGTTCCTCTGACTCTGGCCTTTTGTGCATAGCCCCCACATGTACCCCACCATTGATGCCCATGCTTTCAGCCCAAATTCTGGAATTCCTTCTCAAAATGCAAGTTGTTGTTTGTTCAGCTTTCACACTTGCCAAATGTGTATGTATATAATTGTGTGTGTGTATATATATATATATATGGCAAACAAGCCAAGGATGGACAGAAGAAACATTGCAAGGACACCCTCAAAGCCTCCCTGATAAAGTGCCGCATCCCCACCGACACTTGGGAGTCCCTGGCCAAAGACCGCCCTGAGTGGAGGAAGTGCATCCGGGAGGACGCTGAGCGCCTAGAGTCTCATCACCGAGTGCATGCAGAAAACAAGCGCAGGCAGTGGAAGGAACGCGCGGCAAACCTGTCCCACTCTCCCTTACCCTCAACAACTGTCTGTCCCACCTGTGGCACGGACTGTGGCTCTCGTATTGGACTGTTCAGCCACCTAAGGACTCATTCCAAGAGTGGAAGCAAGTCTTCCTCGATTCCGAAGGACTGCCTATGATGATGATGTGTAAATATATATATATATATGTGTGTATGTGTGTATATAAATGTGTGTTTTTTATATATATATATATACACATAAAATATATATATATTATATATACATACACACACACACACATCTATATATCTATACACACACACACATGCACTATACTGATAGTTGGCAGTGGTGAGCTGTTTGATAGAATTACTGATCATAAGAATTGTGCATTCAAATTACAAAATGTAATTCGATCAATAAATCCCGTTAAAACTTATTGAGACTAAAAATGTATGGGTTATGGGCTCTCCATAAAATATCTTGCCCCAGAAATGCACTGCAACTCCAATTGTGGAAGAGACTTATTCTGGCTCCTTTGTAGGATCTCCACACCTTTGTTGCTGTGTTCTGAGGGGAGACTGCTGGATGAGTTATGGATCTTAACTATTTTGCACAATGAACTGGCAGGGCCAACCTGCAATGGAGCATAATTCCCTTTTCTTGTTACTTGGCTGAGTTCATGATATGAGAGAAGAGAAGAATTTTATCATTTATCAGTTACTGAAATTATATCAGAGCAGAGTTTGATTTGATAAAGACAAACGGCTGTTTGATCAGAAAATTGAAACAGTGGAGCACTGGCCAGCTGACTTGTGTTGCCAACTTTGGTTGGACGTATCCCTGGCGATTTCATCGGATCTCCAATCGCCCTGCCCAGCCAAATAGCCTTTTTACCCCATCTCCGACATTTTTATAACTCATAAGTGAAAGTGTTCAAAGAAAATGGAAAAGAAACGAACATTTTTTTTTAACTGTACCAATGATTTAATTTTTTCTCCCAGGTTGCTCGCAACAGCGTCCAGGAGATTGCTCTTTAATTCCCAGTGGCTCCAGGACAATCCTGGAGGGTTGGCAACCCTACAGCTGACAAGTATTTAGGGTCTGATCACAGGTTGCTGCTCACTTAAGTCCATTTCCAGCACCTCTTATCCAGCAGGTTTACGACTTGGTTAGGCTGCGAGTTACAGTTATTTTTTTATTTTTATTTATTCGTTGCCAATCTTTCCAATTCTTTGTCAGATCATCTTGTCAGATTACAAACGCCAGAGGTCACCTTGCACACATCAAGGATCACTCTGCGCCAATGCTCTTAGCAAAAAGGCCTAGAGCCACTGCACCATTCCTGGAAGTACTGCAATACCAGGTTCGTGCCATGGAGGTGGGTGTGTGCCCCCCACCCACCTCCGTGGAGGTGGATGGGTTAAACCACCCCACCCACCGAGTTACAGTTATTACTGCAGCACTCATTGTTAACTACAGACATGCATAAAGATGTGATAGATCACGGAAAATAGGCTGCTGCTTAGCACAAAGCCACCCATGAATGAGTTGAGCCACTTTTTCATTGCTGTGTTAATTCGGATGCCGGGAGACTGGAACCCGTAAATCAACTCTTTCCATTGATAAATCCAGTTATTTTATCCCTGTGACAGACTCGCAACAAACTGGATCTACGAGTGTGCCATAGGGAAGCCAGACCTAGCTGTGTAAATACAGCTTGCAGACACCAGCCTCCCAGAATCCAAGCTAAAACAACAATATAAATTATTTTGTTCTGTCCACTGATGCTGCTTGCTGAGTATTCCCAGTACTTCCTTCTGTTGTACGCAATTTAAAAGTGGTTTTAAATTCCATGCTCGATGACTGGCGAGGTGGTGTTTTGCTTTCAGTCTTTGTTCCTGTTAAAGTTATATACTTGCTCCTTTTTTATGGAGGCCTGTGTTGCTTGGAGACTGAACTGGTTGATGGGTTCCCAGAATTGGTCCAGGAGTTCATTCAAGGTCACTGTTGGGAGCTGGTGTCAAGGAGTCAAATGACACAGAAAGAGAATGAGTAACCACGGAATCGGAGGAATGCTAGAAAAAATAAATGAAGAGGTGAGAAGGGGAGGGAGAGACCTGAACAACAACAGATGCATGAAGGAGTGGGGCAAGTCAGGAAGATGGTAGCCAATATAAGGCCAGCATAGGGAGTTTGGACATGCATCACAGCATTGCAGAGACATGTACTCACAGATCATCGAGTGTTGTAAACCCTACATGTGTGGTGCTTATCCCATTTAATTGTAAGTAAACTGTCTACCCCCATAAACTATTTGCCCCCATCAATTTCTGCAGAAACCTTTAAGTGTAAGGGGAAGCTTAGAGAGCCTGCACTCCCAGTATGAAGCTTTGCTCCACAGGACCACAAGTCAAAGAATCTGAGCTATACTGCTTTCGCCCTATTGTTGATGCACATTCCTTAAAGGAGCTCTGCTCTTGAGGCAATGTCTCCCTGAATTTGGCCCATATCGTCATATCATTTTCAGATGGCAGTGAATGCGGCAGCACTAGATGATAAAGGCGGGTGATGATGAATACTGGAGCATAGTGCAGAGAAGAGTCTATTTTCTGTAAAAATTTGTACTAAACAAAGACAGCCTGCAATATGAAAATTAATGTTCCTATTAATGTCAGTAATTGTCATAAATTCTACAAACTGGTCAGACACGCAAGTTATAAAGTTTTTGTAGATTTTATGGGCCCAAAATTCCACATGGACTCTTTTTGGCACAGTTGTAGAGGTATGTCTGATTTTTTTTTAGTGGCCCGACTGCACCAAAAATAAAGTTCCAAGTTTCACCAGCATAACCTTTCATTTTGGAGCAGTGCCAATGTCCTTAAACTTTGTGGGTGGAGCTTTAAGGTCTGCGCCGAAAAACTGAGATTGCTAGGGTAATGAGGGACGCTCTGAAGGGCTGAGGCACAAATAAAGCATTTCCCCTTTGTAAAATAGATCACTAAGTGAGACTTGGGACAATAGACTGAATTCTCAATATATGAAACGATATGAAATTCCTTTATTCCTTTTTACAGTGCCGATGCATTCCTGGGCCGAAAGGCCCTACACGCCCCACCTCACACCAGCCCAAACCGAAAGGACCCCACACTGACCTGCACCTATCCCAGGCCGAAAGGACCCCGCACCGGGCTGCTCCCATCCTGGGCCAAAAGTAACCCGCACAGGCCCGCTGCCATCCCGGGCCAAAAGGACCAGGCACCAGCCTGCTGCCATCTCGTGCCGAAAGGACCCCGCACCGACCCGCACCTATTCTGGGCTGAAAGGACCCCGCACCGGCCCGCACCTATTCTGGGCCGAAAGGACCCCGCACCGGCCGGCACCTATTCTGGGCCGAAAGGACCCCGCACCGGCCCGCACCTATTCTGGGCCGAAAGGACCCCGCACCGGCCGGCACCTATTCTGGGCCAAAAGGACCCCGCACCGGCCTGCACCTATTCTGGGCCAAAAGGACTCCGCACCGGCCCGCTGCCATCCTGGGCCGAAAGAGGCCCGCACATATCCTGGGCTGAAAGGGGCCCGCACCCCCCCTAACTCAAAAGGCCCCCGCACCGGCTGCTGTCATCCTGGGCTGAAAGGCCCCGCCCAAATGCCGTGTCTTCAGTTCTGTTGAAACAATGGCGTCTTCTCTCCGCCGATTTTCTCTTCTCTGCACCGATTTCCTTAAGTGTCGGGAAGGTTTTTCAGAAAGGTGCAGTGCGCCGTTTTGGAAAAAAAACGTACTTGGCCAAACTCGCTTAAATGGCCAGAAATGGCGCATCCGGCAGGTTCCGCCCCCAGTGACGTAAAAAAAATTGGGAACTAAAAAAAATCAAAAGTTCCTACTTTAGAATGTCACAGAAACGTTGGTGAAATTTGCAGATTTTAGTCTGCTCCAAAAAAACGGCACAGAATGGTGGCGAAAATTCAACCCATTGTCACTTCTTTTGGTATCTCGACATTCTATGATCCAGTGCTTCCAGCGACAGTCGCTGGAAAAGCATGTCAGGAAATCACCGACAGTTTCCTGAGGACGCTTGTCCCGAGCACGGCTCCCGACTGGGAGTGACGGATCACAGAGTGGCTCCACTTCGCATTCTGCCTGTGCATTTATTGAAACATTTGCATTTGCAGCTTTAGTCTTTTGACTGTGAAACCTTCTGCGATGACCGGGCAAAGGTCTGTACAAGCCAGCACATCAGAAGCCACAAAGTTAGCCTCTATGGGTAGGCTGAGTACTTAACCTGTCAAAACTCCGAAAAAATAAATGGCGGCTTGTGGCATCCAGCACTGGTGAGAGACTCATTTATATTTGTCATTGGTTACCATGTCAACTGTGACTTGGTGAGTAACATTCTCGCCTCTCCATCAGAAGTTCGTCAGTTCAAGTCCCACTCCCAACAGCTGAGCACAAAATTTAGGCTGACACCACAGTGCAGTACTGAAGGACCGATGCACTGGCGGAGGTGCGGTCTTTTGGTTCAGATGTTAAACCAAGGTCCCGTCAACTTTCGCATGTGGACATAAAAGATCCCATGGCACTATTTTGAAGAAGAGCAGGAGAGTTATCCCGGTGTCCTGGCTAATATTTATCTCTCAACCATCGCCACTAAAATAAGTAATCTGGTCATTGGGAAACGTGGCATCCATTTTGTGCACATCAAGCTCCCACAAACAGCAATGAAATAAATGACCGGATAATCTGTTTTTGTGGTGTTGGTTGAGGAATAAATATTGTCCAGAACTCCGGGGAGAACAAAACGCTCCTGCTCTTTTTTGAAATAGTGCCATGGGATGTTTTACATCCACCTGAGAGGGCAGATAGGACCTTGGTTAAATGGCTCCTCCGGCAGTGCAGCATTCCCTCAGAACTGCACTAAAATGTCAGTCTAGATTTTTGTGCTTAAGTCTCTGAAGTGGGACTTAAAGCCACAACCTTCTGCCTCCAAGGCAAGAGTGCTACCACAAAGCCACAGTGACACCAAAGTAAATTTGTTGCAGTGGCCTAAGGTGGTGACTGGGAAGGCTCTTCCTGGTTTCCGGCATTAGTGAGTGCAGCAAGCTTGCTTTGGTGTTGCCATCGGCTGCATGAGACCTACACGTTTACAGGCAGCCACACTAGCACAGACCTTAGCACAATGTAAGGCGCTAATACATTGTCATCATGATAGGCAGTCCCTCAAATCGAGGATGACTTGCATCCACATCAAAAAGTTCACAGATGTTTCAATGAAGGACCTAATATTCCAGGTCCAAAACTAAATCTTGAAAGGTGGAAGATGCCGATGCGTGTATTTTTTTAAACATGTGGTGACCATTGCACACCAGCCGCCACCACGAGCTTGACAGAGCCTTCGACCGCCTGAGGAAAAGAGTGTTCGAAGACCAGGCCGTCAAATCTACCACCAAGCTCATGGTCTACAGGGCTGTAGTAATACCCGCCCTCCTGTATGGCTCAGAGACATGGACCATGTACAGCAGACACCTCAAGTCGCTGGAGAAATTCCACCAATGATGCCTCCGCAAGATCCTACAACTCCCCTGGGTGGGCAGATGCGCCAACATTAGTGTCCTCGTCCAGGCCAATATCCCCAGCAATGAAGCACTGACCACACTTGATCAGCTCCGCTGGGTAGGCCACATTGTCCGTATGCCAGACACGAGATTCCCAAAGCAAGTGCTCTACTCTGGCTCGTTTGCCATGAAGGAGTTCAAAGGTGGACAGATGAAATGTTACAAGGACACCCTCAAAGCCTCCCTGATAAAGTGCAACATCCCCACTGACACCTGGGAGTTCCTGGCCAAAGACCGCCCTAAGTGGAGGAAGGACATCTGGGAAGGCGCTGAGCACCTCTAGTCTCATCGCCGAGTACATGCAGAAAACAAACGCAGACAGCGGAAAGAACGTGCTGCAAACCTGTCCCACCCTCCCTTACCCTCAACGACTGTATGTCCCACCTGTGGCAGGGACTGTGGTTCTCGTATTGGACTGTTCAGCCACCTAAGGACTCATTCCAAGAGTAGAAGCAAGTCTTCCTCGATTCCGAGGGACTGCCTTTGATGATGAATACATTGTTGTCATCATCATAGGCAGTCCCTCGAATCAAGGATGACTTGCTTCCATGTCAAAAAGTTCACAGGTGTTTCAATGAAGGACTTAATATTCCAGGTCGCAAACTAAATCTTGAAGGGTGGAAAATGCCTGTGCGTGGATTTTTTTTAAACGTGTGGTGACCGTTGCACACCAGCCACCACAGTGGCTTGACAAAGCTAGGTCTTGGTCCAGTGGCAAGGATTAACCAAGACGACTGGCGACGTGCTCTGCTGAACGGACCTGGTGCGCGCACATATCGCAGTGTGGGCTGGCCCACTCCAGGGAGCAGCATGTGCTGGAGCAGGGGAGCAACCGCAGTGAAGAGGGACGTCACCAAGATCCAGGTCAGTGATTGGAGTGTGGGCAGGTACAGCAGGAGCGGCAAGGTCGTGGCGAAGGAGCGGCGAGAGATTGCAGAGGGAATACATTGTAGGACTGTTGCCAATGACATTGCCTTTTCTCCCTCCATTGGCTGCATTGCTTTATGTGCACATCCTGTGTCTTTCAATCTGAGCTGGAATTGAGGCTTATTGCAGCAATGTTTATGTAGGGAGATGGTCCTGAGCATTTGCCCTTGCTGCTTAAAATCATGCTGCTGCTTATCCTGATTTCCACATCTTCCTTCTGCCTACCATCCATCTTTCATTGTACTGCCTCAAAACAAATCTTGAATCAAGAGCTCTGCCTATGTGGTCAACATTAGTCATAAGAAAGAGGATGTGGCAGAAAGGGACTCCAACAAATTACAGCCTGCTTCCAGAGGCTAACTACTGACACCAAATGTAAAAGGAGATGGTACAAAAGACGGCCATTGTTCTCCTAATGGAGGAGCAAAGAAAGAAGGTAAAAGCAATGGTACACTCAGCACTGTTTGTGTCCGTGCCACTATAATGAGAGTTTCCAACACATAAGAGCATAAGAAATAGGAGCAGGGGTAGGCCATCCAGCCCAGTCAAGCCTGCTGCGCCACTAAATAAAATCATGGCTGATCTGATTATGGACTGAGCTCCACTTCCCTGCCTGCTCCCCATAATCCTTTATTCCCCTATTGCTCAAAAATCTGTCTATCTCCGTCTTAAATATATTCAATGACCCAGCCTCCACAGCTCCCTGGGGCAGAGAATTCCATAGATTTACAACCCTCTGAGAGCAGAAATTCCTCTTCATCTTAGTTTTAAATGAGCGGTCCCTTATTCTGAGGCTATGGGCCCAAATTTTCCCCCAGGGTTAGAATGGCGCACCTCCATGTGGTGCAGCGACTTTTTAGAACGGAAATGGCATCTATTATTTACCTTCGTATTCTCCCCACAGTCCAATTGATCCAGGCCCTTGGCACAGCGCAGCAGAATGCGTGGAGGGTGAAGCCAAGTCCCGGCGCTGAAAACAGTGCCGGGACCTCTGCACATGTGTGCTCGAGTGTGCGTGCTTGTGCAGTAGCTCCTCGCAGCCCGAATCTCTGCAAGCTGTGTGGGAGGGGCCTGAAGCACGCCACCCCTAGCCCTGGCCGAATGAGCTCCCCCGATGCCGCGTTCATGTGAGCAGGCTCCCAATGGCCCTAGTCATTATTTCAGTGGTTGTGCCAATGTGTGGGCACACGCTTTGACTTAAAGTATCTTGAATATTTTATGATGATTGGGATCTTTACAGTATAACTTGCCGCAGGCATTATTGTCAACCAGCAAGTCAAAGGCAGGAGATGCTCAGCAACAGGGTTAATGTGCATGTGGGGCACATAAAGCATTCAGAGAGCGGGGACAGCTTCATGTAGCGTGTGAAAGTGAAGGAACAGGCCAAGAGGGGGCGAGGCAGATGGGGACCTGGCTCAAGGTGAATTACCAAGCTGGCTGAGGCCAGAAAAGAAAACTTTGAATGAAACTCTTTTAGGAGTAAACAAAAAACATTAAACCGTGCCCCCCAATCTGGGGGAAACACCAACATTTACAAGGCCCTTTTTTTATTTTTTTGTTTTTTTTTTGGGCACAGAATCAAATTTTTTTTCCAAGTGCCCCCTATAAAAGGGGAGGGGGACACTAAAAGCACCGGCAATTAAAACAAATTAACTTAAAAACATAAAATCAAATTAAAATTTGGTTGCCGGGCGTGATGATGCACTCCAGTCCCTCCGGTGCCCACCTCTCGCGGAAGGCCGCAAGCGTACCGGTGGACACCGTGTGCTCCATCTCCAAGGATACCCTGGACTGGATGTATGCGCGGAAGAGAGGCAGGCAGTCTGGCTGAACGACCCCCTCGACCGCCCGCTGCCTGGACCGGCTGATGGCCTCCTTGGCCGTGCCCAGGAGCAGTCATACGAGGAGGCCCTCGGACCTACCCGCTCCCCTCCGCACAGGGTGCCCAAAGATCAGGAGTGTGGGACTGAAGTGCAGCCAGAATTTCAGGAGCAGCCCCTTTAAATAACAGAACAGGGGCTGCAACCTCGTGCACTCAATAAAAACATGGAATACGGACTCTTCCAGACCGCAGAAATTGCAGGAAACTTTGAATGAACCAAGGCAAACAACCAACAGCTGCTGGCATCAATCCAATATCGGTTCGTGGCGGTATTTTGTTGACCAAATCGAATACATTTCGTGCGTGTGTGTGTCTCTCTCTATCTCAAAATCCCTCCTCCTCTCCCCCCCCCCCCCGCCCCGTTAAGATGCCGCGTTCACCACTCATCATCCCCAGTCACCACCCCCCCCCCGAGCCTGCCACGTTGAGCCTTCTCCCTCCCTCCCCCAGGTTCAAATGCGCGTTCTCCCGCACCTATCCCAGGCCGAAGGGACTCCCGCACGGCCAGCCACTGCTAAGTTTAGTTGAAGGTAGGATTTACTTCAGTTCTTTATTAATTTAATTATTTACTTCAGTTCTTTATTTTTTATTGAATGCTTATTACTTTTTGTGCTTTGTTTGGTGCTTGGTGGTGCTTTAATTATAGTTACTTGCACCGATTCCTTAACTCTAGGTAAGGTTTTTCTGTGCGGACAGAAGTGGCAACATACGCTGGCCTAAGTTAGTTTGGAGCATCTATTTGCTGGCCAAACTCGCTTAAATGGCCAAAACAGGCATAAGTGGCTGGGAATGCCCCCTTTGGAGAAAAAAAACCTAACTAACTCACTTACACTAGCGCAAATTAAATGGCCAGAATTGCAACTAAAAAGATACGCCAGAAAAATCAAGTTACTCCAAAAAAAACAGAGCAACTCCTGGGGAAATTTGGACCCTAGTTTTAGTTTCCCCTATGAGGGGAAATATCCTCCCTGCATCCACCTTGTCACGTCCCCTCATTGGCCCCAAGTTTCATGCCGCGGCGAAAACAACGCACCTCCAAGCTGGGCGCCTGTTTTTCGCGCCGAAAACTGCGCCTATAAAAAAGTCCGATATTCTCGAGCTCCTTGGAGCTCGATGCCTGCTTGGCGTGGCGCGCTCTTCGCAGCAGGGGGCGGAGCCTACCACTCGCGCCGATTTTCTAAGTAGCGGGGGCGGGTACAATTTAAATTAGCCTTCGTGGTGCCGGCAACCCTGCGCGTGCACGTTGGAGCGTGCGCGCACGCGCAATCTCACACAAACATTGGCACTCGGCCATTTTTAAAAATACTGCAGAAAAAGTGAAGATTTGTTTCTTGGACCCCTGCAAAGGCTTGTAATTTAATTTTTTTGATATTTCTGTGTGTGAGGGAGTGCTTTTAGCAGCGCTGCTGAATAAATCACCTGCTGAAATCAGTGAGTTCAGCTTTTCACTGCTAAACTTGCAGAACCGGTGCTGCATTGGTGCATGCAAATTAAGGACTGTGTGTTTGGAGAAATAAGAGTGCCAATTCAACTTTGCAATAATACGTAGTGTTGACAATGCAGCACCCATTCTGCAAATTTAAATATAAAACTGTCGATGTGGCTGCCTCTCCCTGTCCAAATGGCCTCAGTCCCCCTCACAGCTCGAAGGCTGCTGCTGTATCTTCGGCTGCCGGCCAGCCACTGACGCCGCTGATATCCTATGGCCGAATGGCCTCACGTCCGTCCGCTGCTGATTCTTTGGCTGCTGGCCAGCCACTGACGCCGCCCCTAAAGCGTGGCCGAATGGCCTCAAGAACCTTAATGAGCTGCGTGTGTCCTGCGTTGATTCTTCGGCTGCCGGCCAGCCACTGACGCCGCTGCTATCTCATGGCCGAATGGCCTCACATCGGTCCGCTGATTCTGCGGCTGCCGGCCAGCCACTGACGCCGCTGATATCTCATGGCCGAATGGCCTCGGGTCCGTCCGGTGCTGCTTCTTCGCAGCCAGCCACGAAGAGAATGAAGGCCTGCCTCAAGCACTGCAGCTCAGCTCGAAGCTTGCTGCCGCTGCCGTCGAGACACTGACGCCACACCGCTGCCTGTCTCCAACATGAAAGGCCTGCCTGAAGCACTTTCACACAGGTAGGAACATGGTTTATTTAATCTTTTCTTTGCTTATAAATTTTTATTCAGGTTGGATTTATTTGTATAATATTTGTATAAGTATAACTAAGGATTGATTGTAGAATTTAATGACTTCCCTTCCCCCCCTTCCCCCCCAACTCGTTCCCTACGCCTAATTTGTAGCCTACGCCTGATTTTCTAAAGTGTCGACAAGGTTTTTTCGAGCGTACAAAAATCTTCACTTACTCCATTCTAAGTTAGTTTGGAGTAAGTTTTCACTCACGAAACTTTGAAATCAGGCGTAAGTGGCCGGACACGCCCCCTTTTGAAAAAAAAATTCTGTTCCAAAGTGAAACTGTTCTAACTGACTAGAACTGGAGCAAACTAAATGTGGAGAATTCCGATTTCTAAGATACTCCGTTCTACACCAGTTGCTCCTAAAAATCAGGAGCAAATCATGTAGAAACTTGGGGCCATTATCTTATGTTTCGATAAGATCACCTTTCATTCTTCCGAACTCCAATGAATATAGGCTCAACCTATCTTCCTAAGTCAACCCCCTCATCGCCAGAATCAACCTAGTGAACCTTCTATGAACAGCCTCCAATGCAAGTATATCCTTCCTTAAATACGGAGACCAAAACTGCATGCAGTACTCCAGGTATAGCCTCACCAATATCCTGTACAGTTGCAGCAGGACTTCTCTGCTTTTATACTATATCCCCCTTGCAATAAAGACCAACATTTCATTTGTCTTCTTGATTACGTGCTGTACCTGCATACTAACTTTTTGTGTTTTATGCACTAGGACCCCCAAGTCCCTCTGTACTGCACTACTTTGCAAATTTTCTTGATTTAAATTATAATTTGCTTTTCTATTTTTTCTCCCAAAGTGGATAACCTCACATTTTCCCACATTATACTCCATCTGCCAAATTTTTGCCTTCTCACTTAGCCTGTCTATATCCCATCGAAGATTTTTTTGTATCCTTCTCACAGTTTGCTATCCCACCCATTTTTGTATCATCAGCAAACTTGGCTACATTACACCCGGTCCCTTCATCCAAGTCATTAATATAGATTGTAAATAGTTGAGGCCCCAGCACCGATTCCTGTGGCACCCCACTAGTTTCTGTTCGCCAACCGGAAAATGACCCATTTATCCCGACTCTCTGTTTTCTGTTAATTAGCCAATCCTCTATCCATGCTAATATATTACCCCCAACCCCATGAACTTTTATCTTGTGCAGTCACCTTTTATGTGGCACCTTATCGAATGCCTTCTGGAAATCCAAATACACCACATCCACTGGTTCCCCCTGACCCACCCTGCTCATTACTTCCTCAAAGAACTCCAGCAAATTTGTCAAACATGATTTCTCGTTAATAAAACCATGCTGACTCTGTTTGATTGGATTATGCTTTTCCAAATGTGATGCTACTGCTTCCTTAATAATGGACTCCCAATGACAGATATTAGGCTAACTGGTCTATAGTTTCCTGCTTTTTGTCTGCCTCCTTTTTTAAATAGGGGCGTTACATTTGCGGTTTTCTGATCCGCTGGGACCGCCTCAGAATCCAGTGAAGTTTGGAAGATTACAACCAATGCATCCACTATCTCAGAAGCCACTTCTTTTACGACCATAGGATGTAAGCCATCAGGTCCAGGGGATCTGTCTGCCTTTAGACCCATTATTTTACCGAGTATTACTTCTTTAATGATAATGATTGTATCCTCCCTCCCTATAGCTCCTTGATTATCTACTATTGGGATGTTTTTAGTATCTTCTACCATGAAGACCGATACAAAATATTTGTTCAATTTCTCTGCCATTTCCCTGTTCTCCATTATTAATTCCCCAGTCTCATCCTCTAGGGGACCAACATTAACTTTAGCCACTGCAGTGACATTTCAATGCATTTTCACATGTTAAAGGGAGCACAGTAATCATTTGTATTTATTATGTTGGAAGCCTGTTCCTTTTGAAATATTAATTCACATTTGACTGGCGTTATGTTGAAAAATCTCTATATAAATTGTCTACAAGTGTTAATCATCTAAGTGCTCACCTCTGGAGTTGCTCATCGCCTTGGTGTTAATCATCATCATCATAGGCAGTCCCTTGGAGTGGAGGATGACTTGCTTCCACACTAAAAATTCGTTCTCAGATGACTGAAGAGTCCAATGCGGGATCTACAGTCTCTCTCACAGGTGGGGCAGACGGTGGTTGGAGGAACGGGAGGTTGAGGTGCCTCGGTTGCCACGTGTTCCTTCCACTGTCGACGTTTGGCTTCAACTTGCTCTCAGTGAAGAGACTCACGGTGTTCAGCGCTTTCCCGGATGCTTTTCCTCTACTTTGGGCCAGGGATTCCCAGGTGTCGGTGGGGATGTTGCACTTTTTCAAGGAGGCTTTGAAGCGTTTCCTCTGCCCACTTGGAGCTCGCTTGCCGTGTCGGAGCTCCGAGTAAAGTGCTTGTTTTGTGAGTCTCGTGTCGGGCATGCAGACGATGCGGCCTGTCCAGCGGAGCTGATCGAGCGTGGTCAATGCTGGGGATGTTGGCCTGAGCGAGAACACTGATGTTGGTGCGCCTATCCTGCCAATGGATAATCACCTCAACATGGCTCTATACAGAGCTGTGATTTATCCTTGTAGGATAGTGTATAATATAACTGGGTACAGTAGCGTAATGGTTATGTTACTGGACCAGTAATTCAGAAGCCTGGACTAATGATGATTAGGAGAAGTGAATTCAAATCCCACCACGGAAGCTGGGGGAATTTAAATTCAGTTAATTAAATAAATCTGGAAATGTGGTTGGCTCTTAACTGCCCTCTAAAATGATGCCTCAAAGCCATTCGGTTGTACAACACTGCTACAATAAATTCACTGGGAATACTTTCACCACAAAGACTGCAGCGGTTCAAGAAGGTTGCTCGCCACCGACTTCTCGAGGGCAATTAGGGATGGGCAATAAATGCCTGCCTTGCCAGCGACGCCCACATCCTAAGAACGAATACATTATTTTTTAAACATGTCCATTGAACAGCGTTCATTAAATATTAGAGTCCAACCAAAAGTAAATGTCCAGGCTTTGCTCTCTCTAAGGAGTTCTCAACAGCCTGAAAGTGTCATAAATATTAAACAGCATTTTATCCCAAACAAGGAGATTTGTTTCTAGCCTATGGAGCTGGAGTCGGGTATGTGGCAGATAAATGTGTAATAAATTCTGGGTAATCAACCATGTGCTTTATAAAAGGTGCACCCATTGACATTTCTTACGAGATTTTAAATAAAATATTTAAAGGAGACCCAAGAGGTACGTTTGATGAGAAAGCTGTCTGTTAACCTGTCCAGTGATCCAATTTGGAATAAAAGCAGAGATGTCTAAAACTGAAGTATTTTATTTTGCCATCACGATCCAATTTTTGGTGTATACGAGAGACCACAACTCAAAAAACAGCCTCCTCGAGTCACAAGCTGCACTGTGTTTTAGCTTGTTTTGACATTGTGCATCAGCACAGTTGTTCCAGTGATTCCGTTGCTGCATTTCAAGTGTTTGTTTGAAGCTAGTTCACTGCGTTTAAAAAATAAATGGCCACTCTTCAGTTTCCCCCATGTAACATGCATTAGTTGTAACCAGAATTGATTGCTGATGGTCTTTGAATAATAGCTAAGTTATGCTGACAGAAGAAAACACTGTCTCTCATAATGAATAAGAAATGCCTTGCTATGTGGCACCTATTCAAATGTAAGTGTAAATTAGTTTTGCTTCCAGCTGAATAGATCCACTATGGTGTGTGCTGTCAGTGACTGGGGCTGATTCTGATGGGTTTGAATTTTGTCTTTCTTTATCCTAAAAGATAAATCTTTATGAAAAGAATCTTTTTGAGGCTTCAATGGAAACCATTGTGTTCCGTCAGCAAGTCTGGCAATTATTCTGTGTCATCATCATCATCATAAGCGATCCCTCGCACGAGGATGACTTGCTTCCACGAGTTCACAGGTGTTTCGATGAAAGACCCGATGTTCCAGTCCTAAACTCCAATTGAAGGGTGGAAGATGCCTGTGCGTGAATTTTTTTAACGTGGTGACCGTTACACACCAGCCACCACACGGGCTTTACAGAGCTAGGTCTTGGTCCAGTGGCAAGGATTAACCAAGATGACTGGAGACCTGCTCTGCTGCACGGACCCAGCGCGCGCACATATCGCAGTGTGGGCTGGCCCGTGCTGCCCCTGGGCCCTCGGCTCTTCTGAGCCCCGTATCTTCATCTGTCGCACCTCCGCCACGATCTTTCGCTGCTCCTCCGCCATAAATATTCGCCACATCTCGCCACAAATACTCGCCAATCATCCGCCCTGACCTTCCCACTCCTCTGTACCTGGGCCCTGCCGATGTTCCTGCCCACACTCCAAAACGGCGACCAGGGTTTTGATGACGTCACCCAGTCGCCCATCTCAAAATCGGCGTTCACTTGGAGCAGCTCGCTCTCCCTCCCTCGGTCAGTGTATAGTACCCCTCCCTCTCTCCTCCTTGGTCGGTGAGCAAAACAAATCAAAAACAAAGGGTAATAAAGATCTGAAATGGCACTTATAAGGTAGCTGGCTGGACCCGGGAGGTCGACTGGTTGTAGGCAAGCTTTGATACCCTTCTTCCACCAATGTACTCAATGTTTTATCACCTATACTATGCCTTTTACTACAACAGAAATGATTGCGGATGGCCTTTTACGAGTCCAGTTCAGCTTGTCACACCAATCTAATTACTCCCAGGGCGCTTTCAGCTGGCGCTCCATCTGTCTGTGTACTGTTGAAGCATTGACAGAGTAGAGTGCAACGTCCGATTGGCCAAGCTCACCTATGAACATGATGAGCTTATGCAACATTCCTGCCTGTGCCATTTTTATGCAGACCAGTTCACATCTGCATAAAAATGGTGCACTGAGGAATATCGTGTCAGCCGTGGCTCCGTTGGCAGCGCTCTAGCCTATGAGCCACAAGGATTCAAGTCCCACCCCAGAGACCTGAGCACATTATCTAGGCTGATATTCCAGTGCAGTGCTGAGGAAGTGCTGCACTGTCTGAGGTGCTATCTTTCAGGTGAACCGGTAAATAGAAGTCCCGTCTTCCCTTTCAGCTGGAGAAAAACATCCTATGGCACTATTTTGAAGAAGATCAGGGGAGAAATCCCCGGTGGCCTGGCCAGTAATTATCCCTCAATCAACATCCTTGAAACAGATTATCTGGTCATTATCACATTGCTGTTTCTTCAGAGATTTTAAATAAAATCTTGCTGTGTGCAAATTAGCTGCCATGTTTCCTACATTACAACAGTGACTACACTTCAATAGTACTTCATTAGCTGTAAAGCACATTGGAACATCCTGAGGCCGTGAAAGGTGCTATACAAATACAAGTCTTTTTCTTTTTAGTACAAATTTGTTAAAGATTCGTATGTGAACTTTGCTGATCAGAAGTTCTGCTTTACTGTGTGTTAGTTCCCTGCTTGTATTTGGGTTTGAATTCAGCCTAGGCAAAGAGGAAGGGGTGTTTGTCTCTCTAAAGATCACTGATGGCAGAAGCAAAATGAATTGTGACAGTCTCCATCCACTTCCAATGGGCACGATCAGTGACACGGATCTGCCTTACACCTAGTGCCAAATCATCACCCAGGCTCTGAGAAGCACTGAGGCAAAATAATACGGGAAATTCTGGGATGTGATCTAGATGCATTGTTGAAGCAATATAGACAGAGCCCTGGTTGTGATTTAGCCGTACTGTGCCTTGACCTGGATGCATTTGATGCTGTCAGTGAGTAGAAAGCATCCACTTAACGTAATCAGTCCCAATTGCATTTACATGGATCCAGCTATATCTTATCAATACATGAAAATTGAAGCCCATTAGGCAATGATCAATGTGAAGTGGGGGGTGAGAGGGTGGCATGTATATCACATGTATTGGTGCACAAGCACTGTTTGTATAACTGGATAAAGCTGGTGTAAATCCCTGCTGTACAAAAGTCTGAATAGCCAAACTAAACCTGGGCACCGAGGATAACATTCCAGAGCCTGGAGTCATACCTGATGCAAAGGGCAGTATTCTTTGGCTTCTCTTTTCCACCCCAGGACATCACTGCAAGAGGTCTTCAGCGTAGAATCCTCGGCCCAACCATGTGCAGCTGCTTCATCAATGTCCTGCCCTCCATTAAAGGTCAAGAATGAGACTGTTCATTGATGATTCCATAATGTTCAGCTCCATTCACAAGTCCTTCATTAATCAAGCAGCCCATGACAACGTACAGCTAGATCTGGACAATATCCAGTCTAGGACTGGCAAGTGATGGGTAACATTTCCACCATATAAATGCCAGGCAGTGATCATCTAAAACAAGAAAAGGTCCAACTGCATCTCCCTGACCTGAATTGGTGCCACCATCACCAAGGCCCCCACCATCAACATCTTGGGAGTTATCTTTGACTAGGAGCTTAACTGGACCAGTCATATCAACAGTGTGGCTACAAGACCAGGGCAAAGACTAGGCACTCCGCAACATGCAGATCACCTCCTGACTCCTCGAGCCTCTTCTTCACCAACAACGCTCATGTCAGGAGTGTGATGGAATGCTCACCATTTACCTGAATGTAAGAAGCCACATGAATATTTGAAGCACGTGCCATTCAGGATGGAGCAGGTCTCTTGATCGGCACCCCTGCCACTGGACTCGGTACCCACTCCCTCTATCCCTGATTTACTCTGGCTACAGTGTGCATGATCCATGGACTGTGCAATTTATGTCTGCTGTTGGGTAATATAACACTACAGTGTCAAGTCCGTGCAATGCAATTATTGTGATCACGTTACACACACGTTAAACTTGGCATCAGTTCAGCAACTTCACATTAGTTAAATAACCTTTTCCTCTATTGTGATTTTCTGATTATTATCTCATAAATTTTATACATGATTTTTGGCCCTATGACAGATTAAAGTATCATGTTCATTTCCTAACTTTTACAATGGACTAAATTAAACATTGATTTTTTTCATTCTCAAAAAAAATCTTTAACATGTAACCTTCTCTCCATTTATGTTAATAGGATATTCATGTGGAAATGCACAAGCATAGCTGTGCTGATCCTGGAAACGACCAGCAACATTACTGGCTGCAGTCCCAGATTTCCTGAGGGCAGGTGCTCCAAGTTAACACACTTGCAAATGTCACCGGTAAGCTCCAGTTTGCTTTCATTTTTACTCTATCCTGTCCTGAAGCTGACGACTCATAGCTGGAGCCCAGTACCACAGGTACTGGGATCTCGAAGGTTGATTCCTCGCCCAGTCCCGCATATGTGAGCCATGGCAGCGAGAGCGAGTGGGCGATTTGGTTATGAGAGGCATCACAGTGGTGTCTGATCCTGCCAACACCAAAAATTCTTCACTCGTGTGCCCTTCCTGTAAGAGGCCACTGGATAGCAACCATGAGTGACTGTTATGAAGAAAGAATGTAAGACTTGCATTTATATAGCACCTTCCATGACCTGAGGACATCCCAAAGCGATTTACAGTCAGTGAAATTTGAGGTGTAGTCGCTGTTGTAATGTAATAAATGCGGCAGCCAATTTGCACACAGCAAGGTCCCACAAACAGCAATGTGATAATGACCAGGAAATCTGTTTAGTGATGTTGGTTGAGGAATAAATATTGGCCAGGACTGCTCCCCCTCTCCTTGGATGGACCTTCTTTGCCCGCATGGTTCCAATCAGTATTTTTATCCACTGAGCTATCTACCACTCCAGGTTTCATTTGCAAAGTATGGCTGCAGTGTCACAATATTTAAAATACATATATACAGTGAGAAAATTAGATTATCATGCCTGAGCTAACCAACACCTGAACAAATAACACCACATTCACTGCTTTAATTTACAGGATCACTGTGCAGGTAAGTGATTGGAATGACCTTTTTTCATTTTGTTTACTACTGCACATCATAATAATACAGTCCACTTCACGGAGCTCAGAAAATAATCTTTGGTTCGCTTGCACAAAGTTACAAGCGGGTGAGTGAGAAAAACAGAGAGCATAAGGGAAAGATAAAACACTTTCATGCCAATAATGTGGGCTGGATTGGAACTTGGGTCTCGGTTGAAAGGCCAGAGTGCTAACCGACTTACCCACCCAACTCCCTTCAATATTTTAAATTATTGCCATTTAGGCATAGTCTAGTCCCAAGTCAAACAATTGTAAATCCTGCAGGCACGCGACAAGGCCCTGCTGTATTTGTGAAGGTTGATGCACAACGGGCCATGTATAGATCAGGAGAAAACGGACATGCATGAGAAAGCAAAATCATCTCGATAATTAAAAATAGAATGTCATCCCAAGAAAGAAATCTAAACACATTATAGCTATTAATAAATCTCTACAGTTGTACAGGGCCTTGGTGAGGCCACACCTGGAGTATTGTGTACAGTTTTGGTCTCCTAACTTGAGGAAGGACATTCTTGCTATTGAGGGAGTGCAGCGAAGGTTCACCAGACTGATTCCCGGGATGGCGGGACTGACCTATCAAGAAAGACTGGATCAACTGGGCTTGTATTCACTGGAGTTCAGAAGAATGAGAGGGGACCTCATAGAAACGTTTAAAATTCTGACGGGTTTAGACAGGTTAGATGCAGGAAGAATGTTCCCAATGTTGGGGAAGTCCAGAACCAGGGGTCACAGTCTGAGGATAAGGGGTAAGCCATTTAGGACCGAGATGAGGAGAAACTTCTTCACCCAGAGAGTGGTGAACCTGTGGAATTCTCTACCACAGAAAGTAGTTGAGGCCAATTCACTAAATATATTCAAAAGGGAGTTAGATGAAGTCCTTACTACTCGGGGGATCAAGGGTTATGGCGAGAAAGCAGGAAGGGGGTACTGAAGTTTCATGTTCAGCCATGAACTCATTGAATGGCGGTGCAGGCTAGAAGGGCTGAATGGCCTGCTCCTGCACCTATTTTCTATGTTTCTATGTTTCTATGTTTCAGATGATAGCACTTAAATTATTACATGAAATGTTTTGGGAAATGCCTTTTTAAAAAAATAAAATCACATTCTGGATGGTTATTCATATCCACAAGTGGATGCCCCATGGCATTGCTCTTAATAATAATAACTTGTATTTATATAGTGCCTTTAACGTAGTAAAACATCCCAAGGCGCTTCACAACAGTGTTACAGACAAACAGATAAATTTGACACCGAGCCACAGAAGAAATTAAGGCAGATGATCAAAAGCTTGTTTAAAGAGGTAGGTTTTAACAAGCATCTTAAAGGAGGAAAGAGAGGTAGAGAGGTAGAGAGGCATAGAGGGTTAGGGTGGAAGTTCCAGAGTTTAAGGCCCAGGCAGCTGAAGGCACGTCCACCGATGGTTGAGCAGTTATAATGAGGGATGTTCAAGAGGCCAGAATTTGAGGAGTGCAGCCAGCTTGTGGGATTGTGAGGCTGAAAAAGATTACAGAGGTAGGGAAGGGCAAGTCCATGGAGTGATTTGTAAACAAGGAGATACTGGGGTGTTACACCATGTGACACACAATGTATTATTCTGCTGTTAAAGTGTAGTTATATTCATCAGGTCTAGTTGCTATAAGGAGTCACATCATTGAGGGTAATTCTTCTTAAGTACTTCTTGAAGTGAATTAGAGATTAATTATTTCTGTAGATTGATGGCTGCTTGTGAATGCTTAGCTTCCTCCGAAGATCAGGAAAAGCAGCAGGAAATGACTGGATTTTTTATTTTTTTTTTTAAATTCGTGTCCAATCGTTCCAATCGTTACAATTCTTTGTCAAACGCCAGAGGTCACCCTGCACCAGTCAAGGATCACTCTGCGCCAATGCTCTTAGCCAAAAGGCCTAGAGCCACTGCACCGTTCCTGGAAGTACTGCAATACCAGGTTCGTGCCATGGAGGTGGATGGGAGTTTAAAGATTGTTTTACAGCTGTAGTTGTGTGATGCTCCGAACTGTGATGTCATAATTCTGATGGCCTCCAACATATATGCATTTAGATAGATAGTGAATACCATTGGGCTGCAATAGTAGTCAGAAGCACTTTCAGTTTGCACTGATGCCAGGATTACAGTGTAGTTGTAGCCTCAGACTGTTAAGTTTATAGTTGGTACCGGTAAAATAAAGCTTGTAAGAACTAGTTTGTAATTATGCAAATTTTTTAAGGTGCGTATCTGTGAATGTTAGGACATCTCGGTGAAGATTCAAGACCTATTGTGTAGGGCACCACCAGGTAAATACAGTAGGAGAGAAGAGCAGATAAAGCAAGGAGGTGGTATTTAGGTGATATTCCAATGCTTTCCTGGCCGGCCTCCCATCTTCCACTCTCCATAAAATTAAGTTCATCCAAACTTCATGCTGCCTGTATCCTAATTCGCACCAAGTTCCATTCATCCACCATCCCCGTGCTCACTGACCTACATTTGGCTCCCAGTTAAGCAACGCCTTGATTTTAAAATTCTCATCCTTGTTTTCAAATCACTCCATGGCCTTGCCCCTTTGTAACCTCCTCCAGCCCTTCAACCCTCTGCGCTCCTCCAATTCTGGCCTCTTGCACATTCCTAATTTTAACCGCTTCACCATTGGTGGCTGTGCCTTCCGCTGCCTAGGCCCTAAGCTCTGGAATTCTCCCCTAAACCTTTCCACCTCTCTACCTCTTGTTCCTTCTTTAAGACATTCCTTAAAACCTACTTCTTTGACCAAGCTTTGATCATCTGCCCTAATATCCCCCAGTGTCAAATTGTGTTTGATAACGCTCCTGTGAAGCACCTTGAGAAACTTTACTACATTAAAAGTGCTATATAAATGCATGTTGTTATTACTGATACAAGCTTGAATTTCCGTAACCATGCAGTAGATTATTTGAGGGGAGAGAATCCTAATGGTCATAAATTCCTCTTTGTGCAATGTTTAACAGAAAGATACATGTAGGTGAGTGAGATCGGAACAAAATGCTCATGTACTTTTCTTCTGTTATTTTCTCTACTCAGACTCTTGCTCAAATGTAAACTGTGTCTGTGAAAATTAATCCCCCAAAAAGAAAAGATTTAGAGCTATGAAGTTAAAGAACAGGCAGGAGACACTGTTTCAGACATCCAATTACCTTGCAGTTCTTGGGGTCTTCCATCTCTACACTTTTAATTCATCATATTAATCCAACAAATTGTCTGTTAACAAATGCCATCCTTGATGCTCTTTTTCACATCGTAAAGGGGATTAGTCGCCTACTTCCAGGTTCTCAAGGTAGTCAATCCGAAGTTGAAACAAAAAAGGAAAATGTTGGAATCACTCACAGGTCGGGCAATGTCTGTGGAGAAAACAGACTGACAGAAATTACAGATGAACAGCATTTAAAAAAGAACAAATTGAGTGGTTGGAGGAGGGACACAGACTACACACATACACACACACAGACACACAGAAATGGTTAAATGACTGGAGTGGTGGTACTGGGCGGCATAATGAGAGAAATCAAAGGAAAATAATACATATAAGAGACATGGAGACTGAATAGCTAAAAGTGATGTGGGATAAGCAGATAGAAAAGGGAAGCATGAAAAACTGGCAAATTGGAGCAAGTTGCAGCGACCCAGAAAAAGGAAAAAAAGCAGGTCGACATCAAGGGTGCAGGCCACCTCGGCAGCACACTGTTCTGATAGAGGGTCAGTAGTATCTTGTCTTATGTTGATCCCAGAGCTCACCCAGCCAGTGATGTGCTGCCAGGCTCCTTGCACTTCTCTCGGCCCCTCCACGCTCTCTACCAGTACTGGATGAGCAGCAATTTTCTACAATTAAATATTGGGAAGACCGAAGCCATTGTCTTTGCTCCCTAGCCACCTATTCCATCCCTCCATCCCTCTCCCTAGCATCTGACTGAGGCTGAACCACACTGTTCGCAACCTAGGTGTCATATTTGACCCTGAAATGAGCTTCTGGCCACATATTCGCGGCATAACTAAAACCGCCTATTTCCACCTCCGTAACATTGCCCGTCTCTGCCCCTGCCTCAGCTCATCTGCTGCTGAAACCCTCATTCATGTCTTTGTTACATCTAGACTTGACTACTCCAACGCATCTTGGCTGACCTCCCACATTCTACTCTATGTAAACTTGAGGTCATCAAATCTCGGCAGCCCATGTCCTAACTCGTACCAAATCCCGCTCACCCATCACCCCTGTGCTCGCTGACCTACATTGCCTTCCGGTTAAGCAACACCTCATTTCAAAATTCTCATCCTTGTTTACAAATCCCCCCATGGTCTCGCCCCTCCCTATCTCTGTAATCTCCTTCAGCCTCACAAACCAAGATGTCTGCGATCCTCAAATTCTGCCCTCTTGAGCATCCCTGATTTTAACGGCTCAACCATTGGTGGCTGTGTCTTCAGCTGCCTGGGCCCTAAGCTCTGGAACTCCCTCCCTAAACCTCTCCTCTTCGCTACCACTCTTTCCTCCTTTAAGACGCTTCTTAAAACCTATCTCTTTGACTAAGCATTTAGTCATCTGCCGTAATTTCTTATGTGGCTCGGTGTCTTGTCTTATAACACTCCTGTGAAGCGCCTTGGGACGTTTTGCTATGTTAAAGGCATTATATAATACAAGTTGTTGTTGTAGTGCAACATTATGGGATTATGTTCCTAATCTCAAGCTATGTAACATCAATAATAGCAGCAGGCAAATCCTGCAGCTCATTGCGTGAATTGGAAAGCGGTGATACATGCCAGTGGCTGATACCAGCACGCTGATCAGCTGTCGTAGAAGCGGCACCAATGGAAATGTGAACTCGGGATGGGACTTTCTTTAAAGACTGGCAGATCTCCAAGCTTGAATTCATTGTTCCCCTGGCGAGCAACTATTAGACTGGAGCTCAGCTATCCACTTTCTTTATCCATGAGAATTATCGTGGGAGTTGTAGACCAGCAGGAGTGGGGCTTACTTTTAAAGGATATCAGTAGTGAAATTACATAGCCGTTTTGGTGAATAAATCTTGTTAAAAAGTGAAGTGTACCTCCATTTAAAAAAAAAACTTAGAAAATGCTGATCTTTTTACTTTATCTATTTTCTGCCATCTTGCAGCTGTGGGATATAGCTTCAAGTTGGGATGCCAGCATGAGTTGAGAGTTGGGACTTGGGGTGCAGGTGATCAATGGGAGTCAGGCATCTCATCAGGAGACCCTACAAGAGGTGGGGCTTCCACATTGGGTGAGTAGTGAGAGTTGGGGTTTGGGGCCCAGTTGATCAGCAAAGTCGGAGCCTCGGGTTCGGTGAGCCGGTGCTTCTAGTTGTTACTCAATAATATCTCGCCAGCGTCCTATAGATGTTTCACTTGTGCAAAAAGACATTAGTAAGTGACAGACATAGAATATTGTAAAATGGAGCCTAAACGGACAACTGCAGAACCATGGGGCTTATCTGCACCTGCTGGGAACATGATTAGACAATCTAAATACAATGAGATCTCAATTATCTCCGACCTTCCATTATCTGGCAGGCGGTCTCCTGCACTGGCAGATTTGTTGAAGGTCCGCTGTTTATGATTCTCTAGTCTTTCTATTCTGTTTTTTAATATTTTTATGTTCAAGCTTGTTCGTGAGCCTATTTCCTGGCATGTAGTTTTGATTCAAGCAGCTCAGACCTTGATTTTTGAGGCAATGTGCAGATTGCATAACATAAGAACATAAGAAATAGTAACGAGTAGGCCATACGGCCCCTCGAGCCTGCTCCGCCATTCAATAAGATCATGGCTGATCTGATCATGGACTCAGCTCCACTTCCTCGCCCGCTCCCCATAACCCCTTATCCTCTTATCATTTAAGAAACTGTCCATTTCTGTCTTAAATTTATTCAATGTCCCAGCCTCCACAGCTCTCTGAGGCAGCGAATTCCACAGATTTACAACCCTCGGAGAGAAGAAATTTCTCCTCATCTCTGTTTTAAATGGGTGGCCCCTTATTCTAAGATCATGCCCTCTAGATCTAGTCTCCCCCATCAGTGGAAACATCGTCTCTGCATCCACCTTGTCAAGCCCCCTCATAATCTTATACGTTTCGATAAGATCACCTCTCATTCTTCTGAATTCCAATGAGTAGAGGCCCAGCCTACTCAACCTTTCCTCATAAGTCAACCCCCTCATCCCCGGAATCAACCTAGTGAACCTTCTCTGAACTGCCTCCAAAGCAAGTATATCCTTTCGTAAATATAGAAACCAAAACTGCCGCAGTATTCCAGGTGTGGCCTCACCAATACCTTTATATAGCTGTAGCAAGACTTCCCTGCTTTTATACTCTATCCCCTTTACAATAAAGGCCAAGATACCATTGTCACCAGTTTTTCCGTTGCTGAGTTTGGAGCTGCCAATAGTGAAGATTTTCCGCAGGGTGGAACGCCATTCTATCTCCGCAGTAAATCTACCAAAGCTTCCTTTGTTTTCCTGTGTATCCTTTCCTTCTGAACTTGCTGACTCGTGCTGAGTTACGATTCCAAGTTGCTGTCAAACCCTGTGGCCATTCTTCATGTGTGAGCCCAGACAGTGAGTATCAACGGACAATTCTGTCATGGAGGGCTTCACAGCTGTGTCTGATCCAACATCCACACAAATGCAAAGGCAACTCGATAGCAATCAGGAATGGGGACCCTGGGTGATGTTTATTTTATCTTTCATGTTTCTCGCATAGCAACTGTAAGTACCCCTAAGCTGCTGAGTACTAAGATCAACTTGCTCAACACATCTAGTTTAGCAGTGGGCGACGTTTGCCCCCCCAATTTATTCTCCAAAGTATTCATGGAATGAAAGCCATGGAAAGTAGAGCATAAAGAGATATCTTGGTCCAACTACTGGTCAAAAATTAGCCCAACATCTACACCTACAAGAAATGATTTTGTGCTGAGCTACGTGTCCAATGGTCTCAGAAGCTCTTTTAGTACCCTGCTCAATCAACAGACAGTGGCCATCTGTAAGATATTTGACTGCAGAGCAGTTACAGCAGAGCTTGGTCCTAACCTCATTTGCATCCAACAGAGATTATGGACAGCAGTCGGGACCAGGAATTCTTGTCTGATTATCCCCTTCTCTAAGCAAAGAGTGCTGAGGTCAGACGTAGTACCTTTCGTATCTCTTAACTGTCTGTATTTTACCGATTTTGTGGGTCAGTTTTAATCCTGTGCCACTGCCCTGATTTTGAAGAGGCATTGCTATCTTTAAAATGATGCGTTTGTATCATTTTGTGTCAGTCCTCTAAGACTTCTCTTTGGCATTACAGAAATTGAGAGCTGAAGGAAATCTGGAATGGGCATCCATTGTTTTTTTGTTCTCTTGCACTTCACATGCAAGTGGATTAGTACCTTATTATATGATAAATAATATAAGTCGTAAAATAAGGAGAATTCAATTTGGAATCTGCTTAATTTGTTTTTTTTAAATGCATTTCACATCGGATAGATTTAAAATCCGAATTCAACACAAACTGCTGACTAGTATGGAGGCTATCATAAAAGATAACACCATCCTATCCCTTAAAAACCCTGCTGTCTTTAGTCAGCAATGCATAACAGTGGGCATTCAAATTACTGCTGCTGAGCTTTTCCACCTGCTGGAACTCCAGTTTGCAAAGAGTTCACAGTGACAAAGTGATATGAATGAAATGATGGTGCTTTCAGCTTGTGGCATTGTGTTCAAACTTCGGTGCAGCTGGTGGACAGGGTGGGCAACGTTCATAACCCGCGTTGAAATTATGGTATTGGCACACTAATCTCACCATCCTCCTGCCCATCTGCAAAACAGGAGCTGCTAGCAAGAAATAAATAACTTGCATTTGTATAGAGCCTTTCATGACCTCAGGAAGTCTCAAAGCGCTTTACAGCTAATGAAGTACTTTTGAAGTATAGTCACTGTTGTAATGTAGTAAACGCGGCAGCCAATTTGTTAACAGCAAGCAAAGTGGTAATGACCCAGATAATCTGTTTTTTTCATGGTGTTAATTGAGAGAGAAATCTTGGCCAGGACACTGGGGAGAGCTCCCCTGGTCGTCTTTGAAATATTGCCAGGGGATTTTTTGCGTCCATTTGAGGGCAGATGGAGCCTCTGTTTATCGTCTCATCCGACGGAACGGCACCTCCAACAATGCAGCGCTCCCTCAGCACTGCACTGGAGTGTCAGGCTGGATTTTGTGCTCAAGTCTCTGGAGTGTGACTTGAACCTACAACCTTTACATTCAGAGGTGAAAGTGTTATTACATAAGTGCGAGTCTATGTATTTGTGAATATGTGAATGTAACTCGATGTTTCTATGTTTCTATGTTTCTATGAACCTTCGCTGTACTCTGTCAATAGCAAGAATGTCCTTCCTCAAGTTAGGAGACCAAAACTATACACAATACTCCAGGTGTGGCCTCACCAAGGCCCTGTACAACTGTAGTAACACCTCCCTGCCCCTGTACTCAAATCTCTCGCTATGAAGGCCAACATGCCATTTGCTTTCTTAACCGCCTGCTGTACCTACATGCCAACCTTCAATGGCTGATGTGCCATGACACCCAGGTCTCGTTGCACCTCCCCTTTTCCTAATCTGTCACCATTCAGATAATAGTCTGTCTCTCTGTTTTTACCACCAAAGCGGATGACCTCACATTTATCCACATTATGCTTCATCTGCCATGCATTTGCCCACTTACCTGACATCGGTAGTGGGTAAAATGATGGAATCAATTATTAAGGATGTCATCGCAGTGCATTTGGAAAGAGGTAATATGATAGGTCCAAGTCAGCATGGATTTGTGAAAGGGAAATCATGCTTGACAAATCTTCTGGAATTTTTTGAGGATGTTTCCAGTAGAGTGGACAAGGGAGAACCAGTTGATGTGGTATATTTGGACTTTCAGAAGGCTTTCGACAAGGTCCCACACAAGAGATTAATGTGCAAAGTTAAAGCACATGGGATTGGGGGTAGTGTGCTGACATGGATTGAGAACTGGTTGTCAGACAGGAAGCAAAGAGTAGGAGTAAATGGGGACTTTTCAGAATGGCAGGCAGTGACTAGTGGGGTACCGCAAGGTTCTGTGCTGGGGCCCCAGCTGTTTACACTGTACATTAATGATTTAGACGAGGGGATTAAATGTAGTATCTCCAAATTTGCGGATGACACTAAGTTGGGTGGCAGTGTGAGCTGCAAGGAGGATTCTATGAGGCTGCAGAGCGACTTGGATAGGTTAGGTGAGTGGGCAAATGCATGGCAGATGAAGTATAATGTGGATAAATGTGAGGTTATCCACTTTGGTGGTAAAAACAGAGAGACAGACTATTATCTGAATGGTGACAGATTAGGAAAAGGGCAGGTGCAAAGAGACCTGGGTGTCATGGTACATCAGTCATTGAAGGTTGGCATGCAGGTACAGCAGGCGGTTAAGAAAGCAAATGTCTTGTTGGCCTTCATAGCGAGGGGATTTGAGTACAAGGGCAGGGAGGTGTTGCTACAATTGTACAGGGCCTTGGTGAGGCCACACCTGGAGTATTGTGTACAGTTTTGGTCTCCTAACCTGAGGAAGGACATTCTTGCTATTGAGGGAGTGCAGCGAAGGTTCACCAGACTGATTCCCGGGATGGCGGGACTGACCTATCAAGAAAGACTGGATCAACTGGGCTTGTATTCACTGGAGTTCAGAAGAATGAGAGGGGACCTCATAGAAAAATTTAAAATTCTGACGGGGTTAGACAGGTTAGATGCAGGAAGAATGTTCCCAATGTTGGGGAAGTCCAGAACCAGGGGACACAGTCTAAGGATAAGGGGGAAGCCATTTAGGACCGAGATGAGGAGGAATTTCTTCACCCAGAGAGTGGTGAACCTGTGGAATTCTCTACCACAGAAAGTTGTTGAGGCCAATTCACTAAATATATTCAAAAAGGAGTTAGATGAAGTCCTTACTACTAGGGGAATCAAGGGGTATGGTGAGAAAGCAGGAATGGGGTACTGAAGTTGCATGTTCAGCCATGAACTCATTGAATGGCGGTGCAGGCTAGAAGGGCCGAATGGCCTACTCCTGCACCTATTTTCTATGTTTCTATGTTTCTATGATGTTAAAAAATGAAAATTTGCTAACCTACTTTTGGAGCAGCTTGACATCTCTTGGTCAATATACATTTCTAGCTATGTTTGTTTTAGAATAGTGCTACAGATGAGAATGGGCACAAGTACGCAATAACAAAATCTCAGTCACAGATTGGCAAATCTCCGAGCTTAACTCACACGTAGCCTTATGTTGGAAGCTGTACAAGTCATCAATAACAGACGTGCTGCTTTCCTCGCTGGTGTGTCTGCATGTTAGCCTCTTGGTGTGTCAGCATCACTCACCAGTAGTTCAGCCGATGAGAGACTTGAGATACCCACCACCGGGTTCAGGACTTGGGGCTTTGTAACCTATTGGTATAATCTGGGGATCTATTGCAGTTAGTTGCCAGAGTATGGAGTGTTCCTGCTGAAAGCGTTTTTATTTAATTTATTTTTTCTTTGAGCTAGAATTAATAAAACACCTCAGAACTTTTTATTTTAGGATTTTTCCCTCCCATAAACTTAATTTGAGTTTCTGTTTGTTTTTAATTGTTTTTTTAACAATGGCCGGAATTTCTGGTGGGTAATAATGGCAGACTAACAGTGTTCGCCGTTATTACCCCTTTGAAACTGACCACAACTTCAGGATGTAGCACACGTGCACTTAAACACGGAAATCCTGACATTGCGGTAAGTCATTCATTGCTCCGACACTGGCTGCGTTGTTGAATTTTCCCCACCCCACCCCCAATCCCATAGCTGGCAATCAGTGAAACTGCTGAAAACTTGGACTTTTCCATGGTAATATCGCTGTTAAATACCCCATTAAATGCTAGGCCTAGTTGAATTAGGTGTAACTGAGGTTTTAACACCCTTTCAACTGCTAAACAAACAGCCTTGAAAAACTATTTACATTTTGTGGAATGTCAAATTTCTCCAGTTTGATTAAAAATTACAATTTTTAAGAAACATTTTAAGAAAATATAATTTTGTTAAAAGTTTGTTCATGGTATTTCAGGTTCTACCTTATTCCCATGTGAGAGCCCCAATTTTTGTTTAGCTCTCTGTAACATGTTTAAAAGGTCGTGAATAAAGTAGGTTCTCATTTCCTGGTTCCCTGATGATTCAGCAATGCGATTGACTGCTTAGACAGCTTGTTGACTTCACAGCAAATCGCACTAGGGAATCCCCATTATATTACACTGAAATCACTTGCGCTTCGAAAAAGGCAAACTTATCTATAGAGATCGTGAGATCTCTGTGGGCTGCTTCCTTTGCAGTCAGCGGAGAATGCCTTTGCTTCACCGCTGGCCAATATAATCTAATAATGGTGAAATTAGCAAGCAAATATTTGAGATGCATTCCTTCATGAACAAGCGTAACAGTCGCGTTATTTAAACTGCTTATTTTCGTTGATGGTTTCAACCCATTTAAAAGAAGAACTTGCATTTACCCAATGCCTTGTTACACCTCTCAGAAACTTCACATATAATGAATTACTGTTAAATGCAGTGGTGCATAAGCCTGGACTTAGTGCTCCAGTCTCTGGTGTGGGACTTGAACCCACAGCCTTCTGACTCGGAGGCAAGAGTGCTACCAACTGAGCTGAATTGATAATTCACATCTAATTATTTTCTATTTGTTAATGCAATACTGATTTTAGACTGAAAATTATTAAATACAGCAGTGATTTGTAGGAACATTATCTCAGTTTCAACAGTCAGCATTCAGATTTGAACTCCACTGAGATAAAAGGTATGCCTGGTCTTAATCGTTACAGCTTAGCCACACTTGCTGTTAATTTTGAATAACAGCCAATACAATATCTAAAGGATATTCTTAAAGGATCCCATTGTGTGAGATGGGATCAGTCACAGTAATAAAGTTGCAATATGTGAATAACAGTAAGGCTGAATTTAATGGAACCTCTGCTCTGTACAATAAGTGGACATGCTGCCAAATAAATACTGTTTATTATTAAAATAATAAATTTTCAACAGAGCTTCTAACAAAAATCAGTAGCAACTTAAATGGTGTGCTCTTGCCAAGATTACATTTTACAATATAGTACTGTGATGTTACTTCACTGTACTATAGTGTAGCTTTCTGAAAGTGTACATTTTAATAAGGCTGATTAAACAAGATGATTTTCTTTTAATGGTTAATTCAGTCAGTACAATCCGAACCAATTCAACCCTAATTTCAAATTCAGTGCAAGAACTGGGGATTGATAAACACACCCAGTCCTCAGCACTCATTGTGAAAATGGCTGGCTGCCTGCCCTTTGATGTTGGGGATCTCTACAGTCATGGCTGAAGACCTTTTATTGAGTCGAATTATATTTTTGCAATCGCCCAGGTGGTTTAAGAAAATCTGATCTTTTGAGAAAAGGTTTTAGATGGAAATATCACTTTGAATCTTTCCGAAGATTATCACAGGTTCAGCTTTACACCATATTTCACAACACTGAGCACTTGTGCTTAACTAGAGTCTATTACAAACTTTTCCTCCCTTATCTTTCTCAAGATTTGTTTCTAGGTCCTACTGATGAGCATAGTCTACATGTTCATTGTACAATCCAGAGACTCACCTATCCCATTCCTACTTAGTGCAAGTTTTCTATTTTAACTCTTTGGTTTCGCAATAATGGTTTCCAAATAGAGAGTTCCTCCCAGTGATATTTTCCACTGACAGCATTTCAGGATTTCTTTGACAAATGATCCAAGTTTCTGATCCTACTGGATGCAGTGGCCTAGGTTTTCCAATCATAACACAGACGATAACCTATTAAGGTGAATGGGTTGCTGTCAGCATTACCATCAGACAAACCAGCGCTAACTGCTTAAAACTTCTCAGAGTTCTTCTCAGAGTAGTACATCAGGCTTGTGCAGAGAGGGTAGGCAAAGAGTTCAGGTTGCACAAACCTGTTTGTTATTTTAACCAATTTGGCCACCGTCTAGTAACTCTGCAGAATGTATTTAAGAAATAACCCAAGTATGTATTTCAGGAGTATCTTATGACTCAACTGTCTAATATGGCAGGGGGATGGGAACCTATGCAGGGAGACAGAGGGAATTAAATGGAGTCAGAAGCAAAAGATAGAAAGGAGAATAGTAAAAGTGGAGGGCAGAGAAACCCAAGGCAAAAAACAAAAAGGGCCACATTACACCAAAATTTTAAAGGGGCAAAGTGTGTTAGAAAGACAAGCCTGAAGGCTCTGTGTCTCAATGCGAGGAGTATTCGGAATAAGGTGGACAAATTAACTGCGCAGATAGCAGTTAACGGTATGATGTCATTGGCATCATGGAGACATGGCTCCAGGGTGACCAAGGCTAGGAACTCAACATCCAAGGGTATTCAGCATTTAGGAAGGATAGACAGAAAGGAAAAGGAGGCGGGGTGGCGTTGCTGGTTAAAGAGGAAATTAATGCAATAGTAAGGAGGGACATGAGCCTGGATGATGTGGAATCGGTATGGGTGGAGCTGCGGAATTCCAAAGGGCAGAAAATGCAAGAGGGAGTTGTGTACAGACCACCAAACAGTAGTAGTGAGGTTGGGGACAGCATCAAACAAGAAATAAGAGATGTGTACAATAAAGGTACAGCAGTTATCATGGGCGACTTTAATCTACATATAGATTGGGCTAACCTAATTGGTAGCAATGCGGTGGAGGAGGATTTCCTGGAGTGTATTAGGGATGGTTTTCTAGACCAAGATGTCGAGGAACCAACTAGAGAGCTGGCCATCCTAGACTGGGTGATGTGTAATGAGAAGGGACTAATTAGCAATCTTGTTGTGTGCGGCCCCTTGGGGAAGAGTGACCATAACATGGTAGAATTCTTTATTAAGATGGAGAGTGACACAGTTAATTCGGAAACTAGGGTCCTGAACTTAAGAAAGGTAACTTCGACGATATAAGGCGTTAATTGGCTAGAATAGACTGGCAAAGGATACTTAAAGGGATGATGGTGGATAAGCAATGGCAAACATTTAAAGATCACATGGATGAACTTCAGCAATTATACATCCCTGTCTGGAGTAAAAATAAAACGGGGAAGGTGGCTCAACCATGGCTAACAAGGGAAATTAAGGATAGTGTTAAAGCCAAGTAAGAGGCAGAAAAAGCAACAAACCTGAGGACTGGGAGAAATTTAGAATTCAACAGAGGAAGACTAAGGGTTTAATTAAGAGGGGGGAAATAGAGTACGAGAGGAAGCTTGCAGGGAACATAAAAACTGACTGCCAAAGCTTCTATAAATATGTGAAGAGAAAAAGATTAGTGAAGACAAATGTAGATCCCTTGCAGTCGGATTCAGGTGAATTTATAATGGGAAATAAAGAAATGGCAGACCAATTGAACAAATACTTTGGTTCTGTCTTCACAAAGGAAGACACAAATAACCTTCCGATTGTACTAGGGGACAGTAGGTCTAGTGAGAAGGAGATACTGAAGGATACCCTTATTAGGTGGGAAATTGTGTTAGGGAAATTGATGGGATTGAAGGCCGATAAATCCCCGGGGCCTGATAGTCTGCATTCCAGAGTACTTAAGGAAGTAGCTCTAGAACTAGTGGATGCATTGGTGATCATTTTCCAACAGTCTATTGACTCTGAATCAGTTCCTATGGACTGGAGAGTAGCTAATGTAACATCACTCTTTAAAAAAGAAGGGAGAGTGAAAACGGGTAATTATAGATCGGTAAGCCTGACATCAGTAGTGGGGCAAATGTTGGAATCAATCATTAAGGATGAAATAGCAGCGCTTTTGGAAAGCTGTGACAGGATCGGACCAAGTCAGCATGGATTTATGAAAGGGAAATCATGCTTGACGAATCTCTTCTGGAATTTTTTGAGGATGTAACTAGCAGAGTGGATAAGGGAGAACCAGTGGATGTGGTGTATTTAGACTTTCAAAAGGCTTTTGACAAGATCCCGCACAAGAGATTGATGTGCAAAATCAAAGCGCATGGTATTGGGGGTAATATATTGACGCGGATAGAGAACTCGTTGGCAGACAGGAAGCAGAGAGTCGGGATAAATGGGTCCTTTTCAGAATGGCAGGCAGTGACTAGTGGAGTGCCGCAGGGCTCAGTGCTGGGACCCCAGCTCTTTACAATATACATTAACGATTTAGATGATGGAATTGAGTGTAATATCTCCAAGTTTGCAGATGACACTAAACTGGGTGGCAGTGTGAGCTGTGAGGAGGATGCTAAGAGGCTGCAGGATGACTTGGACAGGTTAGGTGAGTGGGCAAATGCATGGCAGATGCAGTATAATGTGGATAAATGTGAGGTTATCCATTTTGGGGGCATAAACACAAAGGCAGAATATTATCTGAATGGCGGCAGATTAGGAAAAGGGGAGCTGCAACGAGACCTGGGTGTCATGGTTCATCAGTCACTGAAAGTGGGCATGCAGGTACAGCAGGCGGTGAAGATGGCAAATGGTATGTTGGCCTTCATAGCTAGGGGATTTGAGTATAGGAGCAGGGAGGTCTTACTGCAGTTGTACAGGGCCTTAGTGAGGCTTCACCTGGAATATTGTGTTCAGTTTTAGTCTCCTAATCTGAGGAAGGACGTTCTTGCTATTGAGGGAGTGCAGCGAAGGTTCACCAAACTGATTCCAGGGATGGCTGGACTGTCATATGAGGAGAGACTGGATCAACTGGGCCTTTATTCACTGGAGTTTAGAAGGATGAGAGGGGATCTCATAGAAACGTATAAAATTCTGATGGGACTGGACAGGTTAGATGCGGGAAGAGTGTTTCCGATGTTGGGGAAGTTCAAAACCAGGGGACAGTCTTAGGATAAGGGGTAGGCCATTTAGGACTGAGATGAGGAGAAACTTCTTCATTCAGAGAGTTGTTAACCTGTGGAATTCCCTGCTGCAGAGAGTTGTTGATGCCAGTTCATTGGATATATTCAAGAGGAAGTTAGATATGGCCCTTACGGCTAAGGGGATCAAGGGGTATGGAGAGAAAGCAGGAAAGGGGTACTGAGGGAATGATCAGCCATGATCTTATTGAATGGCAGTGCAGGCTCGAGGGGCCGAATGGCCTACTCCTGCACCTATTTTCTATGTTTCTATGTCTGAACAGTTGTCCTGTTTCCATCATTCCTTATGAGGCTAATAAATTTACTTTTGGCTTGTTTCTGAATCTAAAATTGAGCCTCCACCAGACAGTTTCATATTTTTTTTTAATGCCAGGGTTCTGCCTGACGCATTATATGAAGTAGATTCAAAGTAAATTAATAAAATTGTATCGGATAAACTGGAAGAGCCTTCATTCCATTCTAGGGACTATCTTGAGTGCTTTTCTACAATTTGTGGAGGGGTAATTTTAACCCAACCGCCTGAAGGGGAAACTCATCGAATCACATCGGTACCTCGTTTGATTTCAATGGGAAATAAAATCAGGCGGGTGTAAAACAGGCAGCTGATCCAATCCCATTAGTTTCCCGCCGAGTGGGTTAGGGTAAAATTACTCTTGTGATTTAACAACAGCTAGTGAGGGGCACAGAGCACCACAAGGGTTAATATCGGAGTGACCAGATGTCAGCAGCTATTGACTTCCTCCATAAACTTCTCCACCTCTTTCTCCTCCTTTAAGACTCTCCTTAAAACCTACCCCTTACCAAGCTTCCTGATATCATCTTTGGCTTAGTGCCAATTTTAATCTGATTATGCTCCTGTGTAGCGCCGTGGGATGTTTTCCCATTGTGTGTCAGCAGTGGTTCAGTGGGTAGTACCGTCACCTCTGAGTCAGAAGATTGTGGGTTCAAGTCCCACTCCAAAGAGTTTAGCACAAAGATCGAGACTGACACTCCAGTGAAGTGCTGAGGGAATGCCGCACTGTCGGAGGTGCCCTCTTTCAGATGAAATGTTAAACCGAGGCCCCGTCTGCCCTCTCAAGTGGACATAAAAATTCCATGGCACTATTTTGAAGAAGAACCGCTTGGCCAATAGTTATCCCTCAATCAACATCATTAAAACAGATTATCTGGTCATTATCAAATTGCCGTTTGTGGGAGCTTACTGTGTGCAAATTGGCTGCCGCCTTTCCTACATTACAACAGTGACTACACTTCAAAAGTACTTCATTGACTGTAAAGCGCTTTGGACGTCTGGTGGTCGTGAACGGTGCTATATAAAGGTGCAAGTCTTTCTTCCTTTAAAGGTGCTGTATTGTATTGCAAGACATTGATGTTGCTTCAGGTACCCTATCACACCTTTGTCCCCAAAGCAAATATCTCCAGCTTCTCCAAAGGCCACTTTGGCCAGCTTGAGTCTGATGCTGTAGGCTTTCTTGACCTTTTGTGCACCTAACACAACAATATATTCCCCACATACATTGTTCAGCCATTATCATTTTCTGATGGGATTCTCTCAGTTCACCCCTTCTTTACAATTTATTTTAGCTTGCCTTCTGCAGCTTACTAAAGGTGCCTCCTTGGATATCATAACTTGAGGTAATGTGCCAGTATTATCAGCAGAAAATCTTGGCACTGACATACTATTCAAGCTGATACTCCATTCTTGGACGGTGTATATTTATTCTCATAAAACTTGTAATTGCCATCTAAAAATTGGTTCCTATAGCGAGCTAAATTTGAAGCCCGGGGCCGGAATAATTTGACTTTATCCCAGAATTTTGCTGCAATTTAGTGATTAAATACAGTTTCAACTGTACAATGAGAGGTTCAGCGTTTTTTGTTTTTGCCGTAACATACTGCAGGTTTAATGTGTTCAGTGGGTTTTGTTCAATGGAACAGTCAGCAGCTATGGACAATAATCGGTCTTCAAATCTAGAACTTCCTTTTACAGCCTATTCCACCTAAGTGAATGTTTTTGTTTCTCCCTGTTAGCTTTACCATAATTGAAAACCATTTCTTCTGTGAGCCTAAAGGGTTCATACTCAGGTTGAACCTTTTAGGCTGTAAGTTGCTATATAGACTGGGGGGTGGGGGGGTGTTATGTATGCAACCCTCGGCAACCTGTATCATACTGCCACCAGAGGGCATACCTGTTGGAGTACAAAGGGATCCCAGCATCCCTTGGGAGCATTGTATATGCGCAGGGCTCCCATGATGTACCAGCACTCTGGAGTTTGATTAAAGGAGCTAAGGTCACACTTACTCATTGTGTACAGTACCCAGTTGCATTATTTTATTACGCGCTTAACAACCACGCAAAAATGCAGAGAACTGTTGGTATCCTGGAGAAATTCTCAGAAGGGGACGATTGGGAGGCCTTTGTAGAGCAACTCGACCAATATTTCATGGCCAATGAGCTGGAAGGAGATGAGAACGCTGCCAAACGAAGGACGATCCTCCTCACCGTCTGTGGGGCAACAACCTATGGCCTCATGAAGAATCTTCTAGCTCCGGTGAAACCAACGATCAAATCGTATGAAGAATTGTGTACACTGGTTCGGGAGCACCTAAATCCAAAGGAAAGTGTTCTGATGGCAAGGTATCGGTTTTACACATGTCAGCGGTCTGAAGGCCAGGAAGTGGCAAGCTACGTCGCCGAGCTAAGGCGCCTTGCAGGACATTGGGAATTCGATGCATTCCTTGAGCAAATGCTAAGAGACTTCTTTCTGCTTAGCATTGGCTATGAGGTTATCCTTCGTAAACTATTGACTGTTGAAACACCGAACCTGAGCAAAGCCATAATGATAGCCCAGGCATTTATGTCCACCAGCGATAACACCAAACACATTTTTCAGCATAAAGAGGTTTCGGCAAGTACTGTATGCAAAGTAACATTGTTTTCAGGCAAGAATGCATATGGCAAAACGTACACGCCAGCAGCTGCACGACCTCAGATGACCCAGAGTCCACCATCAAGCGTTAATGCGAGGCAGTTAACATCTTGTTGGCACTGTGGATCATCGAGCCCATCAATGCCGCTTCAAAAACTATGTACGCAAAGGCTGTGGAACTATGGGACACCTCCAGCGAATGTGCAGACGAGCTACAAACCCTGCAAACCACCACGTTGCAGAGGAGGATCGATCCACGGCGGGTCAGGCTGAACTAGAGACTCGAACCGATGAGGCAGAAGTGTACGGGGTACACACCTTCACCACGAAATGCTAAAAGTCGAACTGGACGGAATTGCAGTATCCATGGAATTGGACACGGTTGCGAGTCAGTCTATCATGAGTAAAAAGGCCTTCGACAGGCTGTGGTGCAACAAGGCACACAGGCCTAAGCTTAGCCCCATTCATACCAAGCTAAGAACTTACACTAAAGAGTTGATCCCTGTTATTGGCAGCGCAGCAGTAAAAGACTCCTATGATGGAGCAGTGCACGATCTCCCACTATGGATTCAGGAGATGGCCCCACATTGTTCGTCAGAAGCTGGCTGGAAAAAATCCACTGGAACTGGGACAACATCCGAGCGCTTTCGTCTGTCGACGATGCCTCATGTGCCCAGGTTCTGAGCAAGTCCCCGTCATTGTTTGAGCCAGGCATCGGATGTTTCTCGGGGGCGAAAGTGCAGATCCACTTGGTTCCCAGTATACGACCCATCTATCACAAGGCATGAGCAATGCCATATATGATGTGAGAGAAAGTGGAGATTGAGCTGGACAGGCTGCAGCGAGAAGGTATCATCGCGCCGGTGGAGTTCAATGAGTGGGCCAGTCCGATTGTTCCGGTTCTCAAAGGCGATGGCATGGTCAGAATTTATGGGGACTATAAAGTAATGATTAACCATTTATCGCTACAGGACCAGCACCCGCTACCCAAGGCAGACGACCTATTTGTGACCCTGGCTGGAGGAAAGATGTTCACCAAGTTGGACCTGACCTCGGCCTACATGACGCTGAATCTTCGAAAGGCCTCACCTGCATCAATACCCACAAAGGTCTGTCCATCTACAATAGATGCCCATTTGGGATTCGATTGGCCGCGGCAATTTTCCAAAGGAACATGGAGAGCCTGCTCAAGTTGGTTCAGCGCACCGTGGTTTTCCAGGACGGCATACTGGTCACAGGTCGGGACACCATCGAACACTTGAAGAACCTGGAAGAGATTCTAAATCGGCTAAATCGTGTGGTTCCCAGGTTGAAACGCTCGAAGTGTGTTTTCCTGGCGCCAGAGGTCGAGTTCTTATGGAGAAGAATCGTGGCCGACACCATCAGACCCACTGACGCTAAGACAGAGGCCGTCAAGAACGCACCGAGACCACAGAACGTGACGGAGCTGCGCTCGTTCCTGGGACTCCTCAACTATTTTGGTAATTTCCCACCCGGGTTAAGCAGCTTGCTAGTGTTTGAAGCGGCAATGATGGGCTCGATAATCACCTCCACTGCATCAACAAGGTGTTAACTTCCTCGCATTGACGTTTGATGGCGGACTCTGAGTCATCTGAGGTCGTGCCTTTCTAGAACTCCCTGCTACGCAAGGGAGATGACTGGGTATGGGGGAAATCACAAGAGGCTGCTTTTGAGAAAGCCAGAAATCTGTTATGTTCCAACGAACTGCTTCTTCTGTATAACCCATGTAAACATTTAGTGCTAGCTTGCGATACATCTTCGTACGGGGTCAGGTGTGTGTTACAACAAGCAAACGAATCGGGAACATTGCAACCGGTCGCCTATGCGTCCAGGAGCTTGTCCAAGGCCAAAAGGGCCTACAGCATGATTGAAAAAGAAGCTCTGGCATGCGTTTACGGGGTGAAAAAAATGCACCAGTATCTGTTTGGTCTTAAGTTTGAGTTAGAAACTGACCATAAGCCGCTCATATCGCTATTCTCAGAGAGCAAAGGGATTAATACCAATGCCTCTGCCCGCATCCAAAGATGGGTGCTCACGCTGTCTGCATACAACTATGTAATCCGCCACAGCCCAGGCATAGAGAACTGCGCTGATGCTCTCAGTCGGCTACCATTGCCCACCACCGGGGTGGAAAAGGCACAGCCTGCAGACTTGCTCTTGTCGATGGATGCATTTAAAAACGAAAAGTCACCCGTTATGGCCCGCCAGATCAGGACCTGGACCAGTCAGGATCCTTTACTGTTCCTTGTAAAAAAAAAATGTGTCCTCCATGGGAGCTGGTCCAGCATCCCAGCGGAGGTGCATAAGAGATCAAGCCATTCCAGTGGTGCAAAGCTGAAATGTCCACACAGGCAGTCTGTCTTTTGTGGGACAATCGCGTGGTTTTGCCTAAGAAAGGCAGGGAAACGTTCATACGCGACCTACACAGTACCCACCCAGGCATAGTAATGATGAAAGTCATAGCCAGATCCCATGTGTGGTGGCCCGGCATCGACACAGATTTGGAGTCATGCGTGCGCCAATGCAACCCTTGCTCTCAACTGAGCAATGTACCCAGAGAGGCACCGCTAAGTTTGTGGTCATGGCCCTCCAAACCGTGGTCTAGGATTCACTTGGCTTTACGGGCCCGTTTCTAGGCAAAATGTTTTTGGTTGTTGTGGATGCTTATTCAAAATGGATTTAATGTGTAATAATGTCTGCAAGCACATCCACTGCCACCATCGAAAGCCTACGAGCCATGTTCGCCAAGCACGGCCTGCCTGATGTTCTCGTCAGCGACAATGGGCCGTGTTTCACCAGTGCTGAATTCAAGGAATTCATGAGCCGCAATGGGATCAAGCACGTCACATCTGCCCCGTTCAAGCCCGCATCCAACGGCCAGGCAGAACGGGCAGTCTAAACCATCAAGCAAAGCTTGAAACGTGTGTCGGAAGACTCTCTGCAGACCGGCCTGCCCCGAGTCCTGCTCAGCTACCGCACCAGATCCCACTCCCTCACCGGGGTTCCCCCTGCCGAGCTGCTCATGAAAAGGGCACTGAAAACAAACTCTCTCTCGCCCACCCTGATCTCCATGATCACGTCGAGGGCAGGCAGCATCAACAAAGTATGTACCATGATCGCGCAAACTTGTCACGCGATATTGAAGTCAATGACCCTGTATTTTGTACTCAACTATGGACATGGTCCAAAATGGCTCACTGGCACCGTCATAGCCAAAGAAGCGAGTAGGGTGTTTCAGGTCAAACTTGCTAATGGACTAACTTGCAGAAAGCATTTGGACCAAACCAAACTGCGATTCACAAACAGCCATGAGCAACCCGAAGAGGACACCACCAACTTCGACCCTCAACACACACACAAGTGGCAACTGACATCACAGTTGACCACAAAGCTTAACTCACCATCGCCAGCAGCCCAGCAAGTCCAGCTGCCCAGCAGCCCAGCAAAGAACCGACCAACTCACCCACACCTGCATTTGTACCGAGACGATCGACAAGGGACGAAAAGTCCCAGATTGTCTCACCCTGTAAATAAGTGTACTATTGACTTTGGGAGGGAGTGATGTTATGTATGCAACCCTAGGCAACCTGTATCATACTACCACCAGAGGGCCCATCTGTTGGAGTCCCAAGGGATCCCAGCATATAAGCAGGCCTCCCATGCTGTACCAGCACTCTGGAGTTTAAGTAAAGGAGCTAATGTCACACTTTCTCATTGTCTACAGTATTCAGTTGCATTACTTTATTATGAGCTTAACAAGGGGAATAAATAAACCTACCATGACCTCTTTGATAATGTAACAGTGGAACTCCCTATTGTATAGTTCATTCGCATTACCAGAAAGCTTTGACGTAGTTCCACATGAAAGTCTTTCAATTATGGTAAAAGCCATAGGAATCGAAAGCAGAACATGAGCCTGAAGAAGTTTGTTCCAAAAGAAGGTAGGAAACAGATTGCTGATGACATGTCGGGAGAATTCCCCATCTCGAGATGAACCTACAGTTGGATGGGACTTGCGTATCCACCTCAGCTCTGGCTTCTATCTAAACTGAGTGGCAAACAGTACTTACACCACCCAAACCTCCCCCACAACTCCTGCTTACTTTCTCTCAGTAATGCTGCCTCATTTCCAGAAAACCTTGGGGTGGAAATTCAGGCGTGCCTCTTGCGGCGTTAATCCAGATGGAGCGGAAAATTTTGCACCAGGAAATGGTTTGCGCCTCCAGCCGCAAAATTCATCAGCTGGGCCCTGAGTGTGGAGCAGAGTGCTAAGGGAGGCACTCCACAAATCTTTTAGGGCGCTAGGCCAGCTGAGCAACTGAAAATCCCAAGCTAAACAGCTGGCCTCAGAACACCCCAAAAGAGAGGCTTTCCTGGGGGAAAAAAATTGGCAAAAAAAACATTCCCAGTACCTTATTGACGCCAGATCAACATAAATCGCAATAATAAAAAAATAAAAAACAATCACACTTGCCTTGGGTAGACATTCCTTCCCTCACTGCGGCTGGTACCGCTCGGACTGCCCGCTTTCCCAGGCGGTCCCACTAGGTTGCACTACGAATTATGCGCAAAACAAATTTCGAAACTGTGTCGCAACCAGGGTGCTGGAAGCTGGCCGCCCGCCCAGAAGTGATTTCCGCCACCATTATTACCCCTCCAGTGCAAATAGAGGTGATAACATACCGAAAATCCAGCCCAAGATGTCTGATGATGCGATGGGGGTATAAGATGCAAGTAAATACCTTGCAAAGACCAAAATATTCTTATCATTTTGTGCTTGGTCATAGTTCGCTCTGTTACAGAATCCTGTTGAAGGTTCATTTTTATGAAGCACTTTTTACCTTTTATCAAACTGTGTCCACTAAAATGGCTACAAGGGTGTTAGGTACTTAATGTACCACAGGCTTGTGTCATGGGAGTGTAAATATAACATGTCTCCAGAAATAATGGTCTCATTGCCAATTGTTCATTGCCTCTCCCTATATTAAGGAATTTTAAATTGAAGGCTTGTTCTGTTTAGTAAACAGCCACCACTGTGAAACTGTCTCCCTCTTTCTTCGTCTATGGGGAAGTGAACTACAGATTTATTTTTGAAGCACTCTGTGCACATATATTTGTCTGACCGCCTGCAGAGCAATCAAAACTGTTTCTTTCTCTTTGTATATAATAAGAGTTTTATGCATGTTATAAAAACTGCCAATGCTGGAAACCTGAAACAAGAACAGAAAATCCTGGAAATAATATAGCAGATCCTCCAGCATCTGAAAACATTGAAGGTTAGAGGGTAGGCCCTTAATCAGAATGCATTTGGGTATTCAGTCCTGTTTACACTTAACTGCCATGTGCTTGCACTTTCCAGCAGGGTTCACTGAGTAATGGTTAAGAGCGGAAACCCTGGGTGACTTTTGTTCTTCTGTCCCTAGCACAGGAACATGGAAACCAATTGCATCCCCCTCACCAGAACCCCAACTGAAATCAGTTTACTTAGCACACAACAGGGATCAGGACTGATGCCTGACTAAGTATCACACAAAAGAGCTAATGGTGGTGTTCCCACCTTACCTTTAACAAGGTGTCCTATGTGGTGGAAACAATAGTGTGTCTGTAAACCTGAGAGGAAATTTATTCCACATAGAAGCTGCCCTCCTTGACTGTTCAAGGATTGCAGATGAAGAGAAATCCAATCTCTTATGAAAGGGAATGATGACCTTAAATATGGCCTGCAGGAATTGGATATTCATTGTCCTTTGTTTTGTTATGGGGGGTATTTTTCAGAGCTAGAGGCAGGTGTGGAGCAGATACTATTGACAAATCAAGTGGTGCTAGAGGTGTTGCGAGCTCATGACCATGACACATTTTGTGTTGCTGGCTTTTGCTCAGTTTTACCGAGTCACCATCCTGTGCTGTGTTCCTGCCTCTTGACGTTGATAGATGTTGTCCATCTGCCCCTCCTTTGACAACCTTATTGCTCCCAGCTGTTTCTCTTGGGCCACTGTCAAATTTCAGTTAGGCAAGCTGCGTATTTTTTCCGGATAATTTAAGTTGTCTGCTATCTGCCCCGACTGTGACAAACAGGGAGTTGACCACACGCTATCTTGTATTTGCATACCAAATGGATTCTGAAAAGTTGGTTGAAAAAAATATTTAACTTGCACATATCTCAACTTGGCAGCAAAGCATTGCCATGGGAAAATTGAGGATGCATTGCACCAACTTGGATGGAACATCAGCAGAGGCCAAGTAGAGGATTGATTGATTACTGAGCGTTACATTCTAATGCAGTGCGCCTAAATTATATATCCAATTCCTTGAAATATTTACAATGGATGTGTCCCATCATTTACAAGTCATAAAATTTATTGTATTGTGTTTTCTATTGTAGGTGTTGTAAATTGGCTGTTCACTTGGAAGACAGACTGAGGAAAAGGAGACTCTAGCATCGAATTCTCTTTCTCTCCCCACCCTCTCCCCTTCCTCGGGGCAGAGATTAAAATGGAAAGTGATGATGATCCCTTGGTGCAGCATCTATGGCTGGAGGAAGAAGAAGACGATGTATCTGTTAACTCTCACAGAGGCGAAAAACTGTGCAAGAAATGCCACTGTAGCTTTAAAAGATTATTCTACGATTTGAAGGTTAAAGGCTTTTGGGGAGTAGTTGGGTGGATATTTACTAACCCATATTGCACTGCCTTAATATTAGTAATAGGTTGCACGATCCCAACAATTCTGACTGTTGTCATGTTTATGCATTGTTCTGCTCTTGATATAGATATATCTTACAATGCCTTTGAGATTCGTAACCATGTGTCCTCACAGCGCTTCGATGCATTAACCCTTGCTTTAAAATCCCAGTTTGGCTCTTGGGGGAGGAACAGACGCGATTTGGCCGAGTACACATCTGCAACCTTGGAGAAACTCATCATTGAAGAGCTGCAAAAACTACACAGCAATACTTCACAATTAGGCGATGCCTCCCACGTCAAAGTCATTTACAAATCAAGTGGAGTCCAGTGGCCTGATGGAATCCAGCTGCGGAAAAGAGACTTGTTCTCATACCCTGTGACCAATGAGAGCTATGATGGACACAGAGTGCGACGAACAAGGGCCCTGCCACACAAGAACTATCCAAACACTTACATTAACGGAGACACCCAGACACATGCCCTGTGGAGGATGGAGCTCGTGTTTTTAGCAAGAGGTGATGATGAAAGGAACATCTTCACCAAAGAGCGTTTGTTGACAATTCATGACATTGAGAAGAAAGTCATGGACCACCCTAGGTTTCGGGAGTTTTGCTGGAAGCCTCATGAAGTCCTCAAAGATATGCCACTTGGTTCATATTCCTATTGCTCGCCTCCCAGTTCCCTCATGACCTATTTTTTCCCGACAGCACAAGGTGGGAGGATTTACTATGATGGGATGGGGCAAAAGCTGGCAGATATTCATGGTAAGTTCTCCTCTAATCTTGGTGAGTAAGTGAGAATATATTGTAAGAATTAAGAGCTGACTTGAGTAAACGTTTCAGTTGATGTACGGTTTGATCGATCTTTTTAATGCTTCCCATTATTTCTGTATGCAATTACAGGGGTAGGTGAACCACTATCTATCACACTCTGCTGCTAATACTGATCATAAAGCAGTGTAGGTATTGATCGTAGAGACATCTTGCCTTCCATCATGTCCAGTCAGCAGCTGAAGAAGGCAATCCGAGGGAAAGCCATTTTCCTTGGGGAAATAAAAACTAATGACGACAAACCAATTAGCCATGATGTTACAAGTTGTTTTTTTTTCAAGGGTCAAATGCTGAGAATGTAAAGAATGGAAGAATGTAAAAAGAAGGTGCGGATAAATATATAGCAGGGTGCACAGAGCAAGGAACGATAGATAAAGTGGAGCAGAACACAGAAGAGTGATGGTTAATGTTGATCACAAATGAATGATGCAAGAGTTACCTCTGCAGGAGCTATCAAGTTTCAGGGCTAATCTGAGCTGATTGATTCTTCAATTGCTCAGTGAAGGTGGAAATTTGATTCACCTCCAAATTTCAAATTTGCAATAGGCAAATGCTAAGCGCTCTAGAGGAAGGCGGGGGCATCTAATGCAATGTGATGCTGGCTTATTCTAACTAAACAGGGTTTTATATAAGCGCCTAATAAAAAAGCTAATACATTTAGCAGCATCCTTTACAACATTCTCCATATATATGTATATAAAGAACAATAATTTGTTTTTAAATACCAAATATAGCTCAAAAAAACAGTTCTTCCTTTTCACCTGATCTATTAACTGGGCCGGGCAGAAATATTGACCAGTAGATAAGAAAAGCTAATGTCTACTTGCAAGCAATATAAACTAAATGGTACAGTTTTAAAAGGAGTGCAGTAATGGAGAGACCTGGGGGTGTATGTACACAAATCCTTGAAGCTGGCAGGATAAGTTGTTTTAAAAAAAAATTGTTTTAAATGCATACAAGATCCTTGGCTTCATAAACAGAAGCATAGAGTACAAAAGCAAGGAATTTATGCTCAACCTTTATAAATCACTGGTTAGGCCCCAGCCAGAGGCATTGTGGCCAATTCTAGGCACCACACTTTTGGAAAGATGTCCAGGCCTTGAGGCTCGGGGGGAATTTACTAGAATTGTATCAGGGATATAGGACTTCAGCTGTGGAGAGAGACTAGAGGTCCTGGGGTGTCCTCCTTAGAGCAGAGAAGGTTAAGGGGAGCTTTAATAGAGGTGTTGAAAATCACAAAGAGTAAATAAGGAGAAACTGTTTCCAGTGGCAGCAGTGTGGTAACCAGAGGAGACCAATTCAAGGTAATTGGCAAAAGAATCAGAGGGGAGATGAGGAGATTATTATTTTTTTTATGAAGAGAGTTGCTATGATCTGGAATGCACTACCTATAAGGGTGGTGGAAACAGATTTAATAGTAACTTTCAAAAGGGAATTGGGTTAATTCTTGAAGAGGAAACATTTGCAGTGCTATGGGGAAAGAGCAGGGGAGTGGGACTAATTGGATAGCTCTTTCACAGAGCTGGCACAGGCACGTTGGGCCGAATGGCTGCCTCCTCTGCTGTTTGATTCTATGAAGCAAAATATATCCCATTTTGCTACTGCAATAAATCCTCCTACTTTGTAGTAAATTTAGAAAGTCAAAGCTTTGTCTGAAATGAAACCTAGCAAACTGTTTTTCTTGACCAAAGGACCCCGAGTAGCAAAAACTTGAATTTGAGCTCATACTTGATCAGTTAAAACATAGACTGCCTTTAGCTTTGGGAGTTGGCAATGCTGGATTGTGTTGTTACTGTAAATGATTTGGAATGAAGTGACCGCCCGTAACAAATCCCATCAGTTTCTACACTTGCTGAGAGTGATGCAACTTTCTGCCCAAGTTCTGTTATTTTGAATTAAACTGTCCTAGAGGCATTGAGAGAGCTGGGTCTTGAGTGATCTCTTGTTCCAAATATTGTGCATTTGTACCAATTTTGGCAAATTCATTTTTTTCTGAACTGCAGTTCTATTTCCATTATAATCCCTCTGGAATATTCAGCTGCACAAGTGTAGGGCATCATAAAATTGCCTGGTCTTGAGAATATTTTGCGTCTAATTACTATTGCTTCGGGTCTGGTCAGCAGCATTTTGTGAGCTGGAGTATCAGCACATGTTTCATGCTCTGGCCTCATTAAGGCCCCAGATCGCATGCAGAAATATTTAAAAATGTAAATTAATAATTTCCTGGCTCATATGTCAGGATTGTGAGGAAATGTGAGATTATTCATTTTGGTAGGAAGAATAGAAAAATATATTTTTTTAAATGGTGAGAAACTATTAAATGTTGATGTTCAGAAGGATTTGGGTGTTCTTGTACATGAAACACAGAAAGTTAGCATGCAGGTACGGCAAGCAATTAGGAAGGCAAATGGCATGTTGGCCTTTATTGCAAGGGGGTTGGAGTACAGAAACAAGGAGGTCTTGCTGCAATTTACAGCACTCTGGTGAGACCACACATGGGGTACTGTGCACAGTTTTGGTCTCTGTACCTAAGGAAGGATATACTTGACGTCGAGGGGTGCATCAAAGGTTCATTAAATTGATTCCTGGGATTACAGGGTAGTCCTATGAGGAGAGATTGAGTAGATTGGGCCTATATTCACTGAAGGTTAGAAGAATGAGAGGTGACCTCATTGAAACATATAGGGCTGGATTTTAGGCGCTTATGCTTTTGGGGCGATAGTGACGGCGGGGTGGGAAAGTTAGCGACCGGGAATAGTTTGCGGTTTAGTAGTTATGTTTGGGCATCTGGGCCCTGCGTCAGGGGACGCAGCATTAAGGTTGTACACCTCTCTTGGCACTAGGATGGGAAACTCCCAAACTAAAGAGCTAGGCCAGGAGCGATCCGAGAGATGTCGGGGGCGGGGGGGCAAAGCTAAAAAAAATCCCACAAAAACATTGCCCACGCCACCACAACACAAATCGTTTAAAAAAAAAAAAATTAAAAGAAAAAGCAATCTCCTTAGGAGTCCATTACTTACCACTTCGCCGACAGGATGGTTGGACCACCCTGATTTCCCAGGCAATCATTGCGGGGCACACTTCCAGGCATATGGGTCGGGCAGGAGCTCAAACTCGTGCTGGTGTTGCAACCAGGGGCATTGCACACCGGGTGCAGCTATTCCGGGCGGTGCTGTTCCGCATCGCCGCAAAACTGGACCCGAGGATCGCTGTGGGGTGCAGAAGACCTCACTGCCACCATTGTTGCCGCTCCAGGGCGGAAAATGGAGCACAGAAGACCATAAAATCCAGTCCATTATATTCTGAGAGGGCTTGATGGGTAGATACTGAGAGGTTGTTTCCCCTGGCTGGAGAGTCGAGAACTAGGCTGCACAGTCTCAGGATAAGGGGTAGGCCATTTAGGACTGAGATGAGAAGAATTCACTGGAGTTCAGAAGAATGAGAGGGGACCTCATAGAAACATTTAAAATTCTGACGGGGTTAGACAGGTTAGATGCAGGAAGAATGTTCCCAATGTTGAGTAAGTCCAGAACCAGAGGTCACAGTCTAAGGATAAGGGGTAAGCCATTTAGGACCGAGATGCGGAGGAACTTCTTCACCCAGAGAGTGGTGAACCTGTGGAATTCTCTACCACAGAAAGTTGTTGAGGCCAATTCACTAAATATATTCAAAAAGGAGTTAGATGAGGTCCTTACTACTAGGGGAATCAAGGGGTATGGCGAGAAAGCAGGAATGGGGTACTGAAGTTGAATGTTCAGCCATGAACTCATTGAATGGCGGTGCAGGCTAGAAGGGCCGAATGGCCTACTCCTGCACCTATTTTCTATGTTTCTATGTTTCTAAATGTCTTCACTCAAAGGGTTGTGAATCTTCAGAATTCTCTACCCCCAGAGGGCTGTCAATGCGCAATCATTGAGTATATTCAAGGTTGAGATCGATAGATTTTTGGACTCTCAGGAAATCACAGGACACTTTTATGTAAAGGAAACTGGCATTATGTGTTTTTGTTTCTGTTGTAAGGTTTAGTTCGTGACAAAATGTGTTTTTTTGTCTATAATCAGAAATTTAGACCATGGCGCCTAGGCAGTTGAAGGGATGGCTGTCAATGATGGAGTGAGGGGAGATTTGAATACAGAAGTGGGGGGGAATGGTGGGGGTGGCCAGACAGTTGTAGCGTTGGAGGAGGTAACACAAATATGATATCATAGAGGGTTTAAAAACAAAGATGAAGTTTTTAAGTTTGCAGCATTGGGGGAATAGGATCCAATATAGATCAACAAGGGTGTTTGGCGAGTATGAATTAGTGCAACATTGGATATGGACAGTAGAGGTTTGGATGAACTGAAGGTTACGGGGAGTGAAAATGGGAGGCCAGGCAAGAGAGCATAGGAATAGTCGAGTCTGGAGGTGACTTACTGTTTTGACGACAAATAGGCTCAGGTGGGGATGGAAGTGAGGGATGTTATGGAGATAGAAATAGAAACATAGAAAATAGGTGCAGGAGTAGGCCATTCGGCCCTTCGAGCCTGCACCACCATTCAATAAGATCATGGCTGATCATTCACCTCAGTACCCCTTTCCTGCTTTCTCTCCATAACCCTTGATCCCTTTAGCTGTAAGGGCCATATTTAACTCCCTCTTGAATATAGCTAACGAGCTGGCATCAACAACTCTCTGCGGTAGAGAATTCCACAGGTTAACAACTCTCTGAGTGAAGAAGTTTCTCCTCATCTCAGTCCTAAATGGCTTACCCCTTATCCTTAGACTGTGACCCCTAGTTCTGGACTTCCCCAACATCGGGAACATTCTTCCTGCATCTAACCTGTCCAGTCCCGTCAGAATTTTATATGTTTCTATGAGATCCCCTCTCATTCTTCTGAACTCCAGTGAATACAGGTCCAGTCGATCCAGTCTCTCCTCATATGTCAGTCCCGACATCCCGGGAATCAGTCTGCACTCCCTCAATAGCAAGAACGTCGTTCCTCACATTAGGAGACCAAAACTGAACACAATATTCCAGGTGAGGTCTCACCAAGGCCCTATACAACTGCAGTAAGACCTCCCTGCTCCGATACTCAAATCCCCTAGCTATGAAGGCCAACATGCCATTTGCCTTCTTCACTGCCTTCTATACCTGCATGCCAACTTTTAATGACTGATGAACCATGACACCCAGGTCTCGTTGCAGCTCCCCTTTTCCTAATCTGCCGACATTCAGATAATATTCTGCCTTCATGTTTTTGCCACCAAAGTGGATAACCTCACATTTATCCAAATTATACTGCATCTGCCATGCATTTGCCCACTACCTAACCTGTCCAAGTCACTCTGCAGCCTCTTAGCATCCTTCCCACAGCACACACCGCCACCCAGTTTAGTGTCATCTGCAAACTTGGAGATATTACACTCAATTCCTTCATCTAAATCATTGATGTATATTATAAATAGCTGGGGTCCCAGCACTGAGCCCTGCGGCACCCCACTAGTCACTGCCTGCCATTCTGAAAAGGACCTGTTTATCCCAACTCTGCTTCCTGTCTGCCAAACAGTTCTCAATCCACCCCCAATACCATGTGCATTAATTTTGCACACCAATCTCTTGTGTGGGACCTTGTCAAAAGCCTTTTGAAAGTCCAAATACACCATATCCACTGGTTCTCCCTTGTCCACTCTACTAGTTACATCCTCAAAAAAATTCTAGAAGATTTGTCAAGCAGGATTTCCCTTTCATAAATCCATGCTGACTTGAACCGATCCTGTCATTGCTTTCCAAATGTGCTGCTATTTCATCTTTAACAATTGATTCCAACATTTTCCCCACTACTGATGTCAGGCTAACCGGTCAAAAATTCCCCGTTTTCTCTTTCCCTCCTTTTTTAAAAAGTGGTGTTACATTAACTACCCTCCACTCCATAGGAACTGATCCAGAGTCAACAGACTGTTGGAAAATGATCGCCAATGCATCCACTATTTCTAGGGCCACTTACTTAAGTACTCTGGGATGCAGACTATCAGACCCTGGGGATTTATCGGCCTTCAATCCCATTAATTTCCCTAACACACTTTCCTGATTAATAAGGATTTCCTTCAGTTCCTCCTTCTCGCCAGACCCTCAGTCCCCTAATATTTCCGGAAGGTTATTTGTGTCTTCCTTCGTGAAGACAGAACCAAAGTATTTGTTCAATTGGTCTGCCATTTCTTTGTTCCCCATTATAAATTCACCTGATTCTGACTGCAAGGAACCAACGTTTGTCTTCACTAATCTTTTTCTCTTCACGTATCTATAGAAGCTTTTGCAGTCAGTTTTTATGTTCCCAGCAAGCTTCCTCTCATACTCTTCTAATTAAACCCTTTGTCTTCGTCTGCTGAATTCTAAATTTCTCCCAGTCCTTGTGTTTGCTGCTTTTTCTGGCCAATTTATATGCCTCTTCCTTGGATTTAATTCTATTCCTAATTTCCCTTGTTAGCCACGGTTGAGCCACCTTCCCCGTTTTATTTTTACTCCAGACAGGGATGTACAATTGTTGAAGTTCATCCATGTGATCTTTAAATGTTTGCCATTGCCTATCCACCGTCAACCCTTTAAGTATCATTGGCTAGTCTATTCTAGCCAATTCATGTCTCATACCATCGAAGTTACCTTTCCTTAAGTTCAGATCCCTAAACTCTGAATTAACTGTGTCACTCTCCATCTTAATAAAGAATTCTACCATATTATGGTCACTCTTCCCCAAGGGGCCTCACACAACAAGATTGCTAATTAGTCCTTTCTCATTCCATATCACCTAGTCTAGGATGGCCAGCCTTCTAGTTGGTTCCTCGACATATTGGTCCCTAATACACCATCCCTAATATACTCCAGGAAATCCTCCTCCACTGTATTGCTACCAGTTTGGTTAGCCCAATATATATGTAGTTTAAAGTCGTCCATGATAACTGCTGTGCCTTTATTGCACGCATCCCTAATTTCTTGTTTGATGCTGTCGCCAACCTCATTACTACTGTTTGATGGTGCGTACACAATTCCCACTAGCATTTTCTGCCCTTTGGTATTCCGCAGCTCTACTGATACAGATTCCACATCATCCAAGCTAATGTCCTTCCTTACTATTGCATTAATTTTCTCTTTAACCAGCAATGCTACCCCACCTCTTTTTCCTTTCTGTCTATCCTTCCTGAATATTGAATACCCCTGGATGTTGAGTTCCCAGCCTTGGTCACTCTGGAGCCATGTTTCTGTAATCCCAATTATATCATATTCTTTAATAGCTGCCTGCACAGTTAATTCGTCCACCTTATTATGAATACTCCTTGCTTTGAGGCACAGAACCTTCAGGCTTGTCTTTTTAACACACTTTGTCCCTTTAGAATTTTGCTGCAATGTGGCCCTTTTTGATTTTTGCCTTGGATTTCTCTGCCCTCCACTTTTGCTTTTCTTCTTTCTATCTATTGCTTCTGCCCCCATTTTACTTCCCTCTCTCTCCCTGCATAGATTCCCATCCCCCTGCCCTTTTAGTTTAACCCCTCCCCAACAGCACTAGCAAACATTTCCCCAGGACATTGGTTCCGGTCCTGCCCAGGTGCAGACCATCCGGTTTGTGCTGGTTCCATCTCCCCCAGAACCAGTTCCAATGTCCCAGGAATTTGAATCCCTCCCTCCTGCACCACTCTTCAAGACACATATTCATCTTAGCTATCCTGCTATTTCTACTCTGACTAGCACATGGCACTGCTAGCAATCCTGAGATTACTACCTTTAAGGTCCTGCTTTTTAATTTAACTCCTAGCTCCCTAAATTCAGCTTGCAGGACCGCATCCCATTTTTTTACCTATGTGCACCACGACAACAGGCTGTTCACTCCCTCCCCTCCAAACTGTCCTGCAGCCGCTCCGAGACATCCTTGACCCTTGCACCAGGGAGGCAACATATCATCCTGAATAGCCTATATTTGTGATGGAGAGGATAGGACCATAGGAATAGGAGTAGGCCATTAGTCCCTCGAGTCTGTACTGCCTTTTAATGAGACCATGGCTGATCTGTAGTTTAACTCCATCCACCTGCGTTTGTTCCATATTCCTATCTAACACAAATCTATCGCTCTCTGATTTAAAATTATTAATTGAGCTAACATCTGCATTTTGTGGGAGAGAATTCTACACTTCTACCACCCTTTGCATAAACAAGTGTTTCCTAACTTCTCTCCTGAATGGCCTGGCTCTAATTTGATAGATTAACAGATCTATAATTTTCAGGTTTCTCTCTCTCACCTTTCTTAAACAATGAAGTTACATTTGCAATTTTTCAATCTAAAGGGACAATGCCTAGTATGGGGTCAAAAGCTCAGCTCAGGCTCGAATGGGACTCCAAGGTTGCGGGCAGTCTACTTCAGTCTGAGACAGTGCTTGGGAAATGTGGTGGACTCGATAGTATGGGTGAACTTATGATAAAAATTTATGGTGGGGGCCAAAGTCTTGGTCTTCCCAATGTTTAACTGGAGGAAATTATGGGGCTGAAATTCAGGTGTGCCAGAAAGCTGGCGCATCTATGAGTTTTTAGCTGTTACTTGCCGCTGGAACTTGGTGCGGTGAGTAGATCCATTTTCAGGACTTTGAATTTTTTTCAAAATCCTGCAGGAAGTGGATCATAATGGGGGTGGCCTTAGACTCAAAGTCAGACTGACGAGCTGAAAATGGGTCAGAAGGCCCACCCGCTGCTGTCAATCAGTGTGGTGACATCATAGCTCTCTCCCCTCTGTTAAAGTGGAGAGATGCGATCATTTTTTAACTTTGGCCACTGGGCCACCAGGGAGGATTTCGGCCGGGCCAGTGGCCTAGCACCCAAGAGGGGGTGCCAGGCTGCCCGTTGGAGGCCCGGCCGAACCCGGGCCCAGTATTTTGCCGGCCGATCGACAAGTCAGCCGCAAAAATTCTTGCACTGCGGCTGAGGCAGTGGGCCCTTCCCTTTAAGGACGGCCACACTGCAGCCCCCAGTCACCCTGCAGAGGTGCACCAACAGAGAAACCTGTCGGGGGCATCACACGGCGGGGGATTCATGAAGTGAGGTGAAAATGACTGGGTAAGTATTTTTATTGATTTTATTGGTGATATCACTTGCGATACGTCCTTACTATACAGTATAAATGCACAAGTGGCCCATGCTTGAGAGAAGGTCAGTCTGTGACCTGTCCTTTATTTCATAGCACTCAAGTGCTGGAAGTGGGTGGAGCTTCCCCTTTTATATCTGAAGGTCTAGGTTAGGAGTGTCTCCCACAAGTTCACCACCTAGTGGTCAGTGTTCTCACAGTGTACAACTTAGGTCAGATTATACATGGGTTACAATGCTGGTTGAATACAAGACATCACCTCCCCACCAAAGTCTTATTGGGATCACAGGTTGAGTGTCTCTGGTGGTTTATGCTCCCTTTTAGAGCGCCTGAGTTGGGGCTCCGGTTGTTGGGCGCTGGCCTGAGTGTCTGCTGTTTGCGGTGCCTCAGGCCTGTCCAGACTGCCCACAGTGATTGGGCTCTCCTCCCTTTGGTTCCGGTGTGCGGTCACCTGTGGTGGAGTGAACTCTACATCGTGTTCTTTCTCTGCTTCTTCTATGGGGTTGCTGAACCTCCTTTTTGTTTGATCCACATGTTTGCGGCAGATTTGTCCATTGGTAAGTTTAACTACCAGAATCCTATTTCCCTCTTTGGCAACCACAGTGCCTGCGAGCCATTTGGGCCCTGCAGCGTCGTTGAGGGCAAAAACAGGGTCATTTACATCAATACATCGCGCCCTCCCATTCCTGTCATGGTAGTCATATTGTGACTGGCGCCTGCTCTCGATAATTTTTTTCATGGTGGGGTGTATAAGGGATAACCGGGTTTTGAGCGTCCTTTTCATTAGCAGCTCTGCGGGTGGAATCCCTGTGAGCGAGTGTGGTCGGGATCTGTAGGCCAACAGGAGGCGTGATAAGCGGCATTGTAGGGAACCCCCTTGGATTCTGAGCATCCCCTGTTTGATTATCTGCACTGCTCGTTCTGCCTGGCCATTTGAGGCCGGCTTGAACGGTGCCGTTCTAACATGGTTAATTCCATTGCCTGCCATGAAGTCCTGGAATTCAGTGCTTGTGAAACACGGGCCATTGTTGCTGACCAAGATGTCCGGTAGACCGTGGGCGGCGAACATTGCCCGTAGACTTTCTACCGTGGCAGAGGATGTGCTTGAATTTAAAATGTCACACTCGATCCATTTGGAGTAGGCGTCTACTACAGCCAAAAACATTTTCCCCATGAAAGGACCTGCGTACTCCACATGGATGCATGACCATGGCTTGTCGGGCCATGGCCTGGGGTTGAGGGGGGCTTCCTTGGGCGCATTGCCCAGCTGGGCACACGTGTTGCACCTGCGAACACAAAGTTCCAGATTCGCGTCTATCCCTGGCCGCCAAACATGTGACCTGGCAATTGCCTTCATCGTGACAATGCCCGGGTGCCCATTATGGAGTTCTCTGATGAACACCTCTCTGCCCATCTGGGGCATGACTACGCGGTTTCCCCACAGTAGGCAATCGGCCTGAATCGAGAGTTCATCCTTGCGCCTGTGAAATGGTTTAAATTTCTCAGGGCATCCCTGTACGTGGCTGCCCAGTCCCCATTCAGGACACATTTCTTCACTAGAGACAATAGCGGGTCTCTATTTGTCCAGACTTTAATCTGACGGGCTGTCACGGGTGAGCCTTCGCTTCCGAAAGCTTCAACAGCCATGACCATCTCAGCAGCATGCTTGGTAGCCCCAGTGGTGGGGAGTGGGAGCCTGGTGAGTGCATCGGCGCAGTTTTCGGTGCCTGGTCTGTGCCGAATTGTGTAGTCATAGGCGGCTAACGTGAGTGCCCACCTCTGTATGCGGGCCGATGCGTTTGCATTCATGGCTTTGTTGTCGGCCAAAAGGGACATTAGGGGTTTGTGATCTGTCTCCAGCTCAAATTTCCTGCCAAACAGGTACTGGTGCATTTTCTTTACCGCATATACACATGCGAGCGCCTCCTTTTCTACCATCCCGTAGCCCCTTTCTGCCTGGGACAGACTTCTGGAGGCATAAGCTACCGGCTGTAACTGACCCTTGGCATTGACATGCTGCAACACACACCCGACACCATAGGACGATGCATCGCACGTTAACACAAGTTTCTTACATGGGTCATAAAGCGTTAACAGATTGTTGGAACATAACAAATTGTGTGCTCTATTAAAAGCCCTTTCCTGGCTGTCCCCCCAGACCCATTCACGACCTTTGCATAGGAGCACGTGTAGCAGCTCTAGCAACGTGCTCAATTTGTGAAGAAAGTTACCAAAATAATTCAGAAGCCCCAGGAATGAACGCAGCTCCGTCATGTTACGGGGTCTGGGTGCTCTCTGGATCGCTTCCGTCTTGGACGCAATAGGGCTGATCCCGTCTGCTGCTATCCTCATCCCCAGGAATTCTACCTCTGGAGCTAGGAAAACGCACTTCGCCTTTTTCAGTCGCAGCCCTACCCGGTCCAGTCTGCGTAGCACCTCCTCCAGGTTGTGGAGGTGTTCTTCAGTATCGTAACCCGTAATGAGGATGTCGTCCTGAAAAACCACCATCCCTGGAATCGACTTGAGGAGGCTTTCCATATTTCATTGGAAGATCGCGGCGGCCGAACGGGACATCTGTTGTACTCAAACAACCCCTTGTGTGTCGTGATGGTGGTCAGCTTCTTCGACTCACTTGCCAGCTCCTGGGTCATGTAAGCTGAGGTCAGGTCCAATTTTGAAAAAGGTTTGCCACCGGATAGCATCGCAAAGAGGTCCTCTGCTCTCGGTAGCGGGTACTGGTCTTGGAGCGGCACCCGATTGGTGGTGGCCTTGTAATCGCCACATATCCTGACCGACCCATTCGCCTTGAGCACTGGCACAATCTGGCTCGCCCAGTCACTGAATTCGACTGGCGAGATGATGCCTTCCCTCAGCAGGCGGTCCAATTCGCCTTCTATCTTTTCCCGCATCACGTACGGCACCACTCTGGCCTTGTGGTGTACTGGCCTGGTGTCCGGGTTTATGTGAATCACTACCTTGGCCCCCATGAAAGTGCCAATGCCAGGTTGAAATAATGAGTCAAATTTGTCCAGGATCTGTGAGCATGATACTCACTCCACAGAGGAAATTGCATTGACATTGCTCCATTTCCAGTTCATGACAGCAAGCCAACTCCTCCCCAGTAGTGCGGGACCATCCCCTGGGACAATCCAGAGTGGCAGTCGGTTCTCTGAATTTTTGTGGGTCACGACTACCGTGGCGCTGCCTCGCACCGGTATGATCTGCTTTGTGTAAGTCCGTAGCTGTGCATCAATCGCCGATAATTTTGGCCTCTTGGCCTTAGACGCCCACAACTTTTCGAACTGTTTGATACCCATCAGGGACTGGCTGGCCCCCGTGTCTAGCTCCATTGATACTGGGATGCCATTGAAGAGCACTTTCATTATTATCGGTGGCGTCCTGGTGTATTAACTGTATACGTGCGCCACATGAACTCGCTGAACTTCAGCTTCCAGCGATTTCCCCCAGCGATCATTTCTGCAATTTCTGCAGGTATTTTGCTCATCTCTGCAAACTCCGGCTGAGTGTGTGCCTCCACGCCTCCAGCATGAGCTGCTGTTTGAAACAAAAGGTCCCTTGTCAGTCGATCGTCCCTGACTGCCCTTGTTATTGCCCTTGAGTGCGCCTGGAGAACTGTGTGCTGCTTTAACAATGTTGAATCTCTGTCCCAACCATTCCTTAACACAGTACCTCTCTTCTGTTCTGCTCGTGGCCTTGCTCGTGTGGTTTAAATCCCAGTTTCTTGTCGCCATTGATACGTCCTTACTATATAGTATAAATGCACAACAGGCCCATGCTTGAGAGAAGGTCAGTCTGTGACCTGTCCTTTATTTCATAGCACTCAAGTGCTGGAAGTGGGTGGAGCTTCCCCTTTTATATCTGAAGGTCTAGGTTAGGAGTGTCTCCCACAAGTTCACCACCTAGTGGTCAGTGTTCTCACAGTGTACAACTTAGGTCAGATTATACATGGGTTACAATGCTGGTTGAATACATGACAACTTGGGCGGTATGGGGTCCAGGCCGAAAAATCCCCGATCAGAATTTAGGTCGGTTGGCCTGTTGACCCCAAAGCGTCGGCCATTCGATTTTTAGGAATGGCCGCCGCAAACGGGCACTAACTGGTGCCTTAGTGCCCAAAATTCAGGGTCTCAATGTCTCATCGAAAACTGGATGCAGCACAAGCGGCTTGACATCACAGATAGTGAGGGGTGTAGAGATGTGGTGAAAATGTGGACTGGAAGTCATAAGCCTACATGTCAAAGCTGATGCCTTGTTTGTGGTTGATATTGCTAAGGGGGCAGCATGTAGATAAGGAAAAGAAGGAGTTTGAAAGATGGAGCCTTAGAGGACTCCAAAGCTGATGATGCAGGGGTGGGAAGAGAAGCCATTGGTAGAGATGCCCTGGCTATGATCAGATAACTAAGACTGGAACTAAGCAATGGCAATGGTAGTTGATCATGTAAAAGGTTGCAGAGAAGAAATGGAGGGACAGTGCACCATGGTCACAGAGAACATCATTTACTAAGGCTGACAGGATCACATGACATTTCCCAAAGTGACAGGTTGGCTATGGTATCTTTCATGACAAGTTCCAGTTGTCAACTGGATAGAGCTATCACATTCAATGATGAGCACCTTAGGTCATTGTCAGAGGTGACCTTTCATTCAATACTGTCGAATGGCTATTTCATTCCAATGCATTTGAGAAAGCTCTGTTGCAGAGTTTACAGGTGTGGTCACAGGCCACCTGGTCACAGGTCAAAGGATAGAACTCAGCCTGGGTAGTGACTTTGATTGACGGTTATTTCTCAGTTCTTTTGAGAAGAGGAAAGGGTCATTAATTGGCTGGAGCACTCTGTGACGGACAGCTTGGTTTGGGGGCAGTCTTCAGTCAGTGTGTGCAGCTCATATCAAGAGCCGCAAGGCCATTTGATTATTAACTTACCGCCAGTCTAGCCAGGGTAGGTAGGCTTGAGTAAGTGATCTTCTGTTTAGAGAGAAAAGACCCGACTTTAATCCTGCCTGCTGGATGGAGAAGGTGCGGGGTTAAAATGACAGTCGGGTGATTCCTGTTGCATTCCCAACGGGTTGTGCCCACTTCCATTTTAACTCCAGGGTTTCAGCATGGGTGGGGCCTCATTAATATTTAAAATTTGGCGCCCAATAATGCCATTTGGATCCCAACGTTATTTTAACCCCGGGTCACGCAAGTCACACACAGTACCAGACTCACCTGGTAGGGCCAGAAGAGGCCCAGGTAAGTTGGAATTTTTTATGGTTTCCTTAAAATCAATCCATCGCTACTTACCTCCTCATAACCCTTCATTATCTTGAAAACCTCTTTCATGTCATCTCTTAACACATCTTGGCTCTAGTGAAAATGAATTAACTTTTCAACTCTCTGCACCTGCAATCCGTAATCCCTTGTAACATCGTAGTGAATCTATACAGCACCTTTTCCATTGCTTTTATATCCATCCTATTAGATAAACAGGCACCAAAGCTGGGCTACACACTAACATGGTGAAGGCCAATCCCTGGACATCTGTGAGCAGCTTCACCAGTCTCTGTTCTCCATGTAGAATCCCTGGATGTCATCTTTCCATTCAGTACCATTACGGGGACTGTTCCTGGGTGAGGCCAATTTCAATGCAAGGGTAATTTTCACCTTTACCCATCCCAGCGCAGAGCTGTCTCTATCGGCAATTTGGCCACACACCCAACTCGCAGGCCTATGTCTAGTAACATTAATGGACCAAAAATCACTGGCCTTCTAATCAGGCACAATCCTGATTTTGTGATATATGCTCCTAGGATGCAGCACTATATGCCCTGAGCGCTGAAGATTAAAATTCCCCCCACCCCCCCCAGGCCCCATGTAGGAAGGAGAAAAACACTGTCGGAAATTTCTTAGGCGAATTCAGAGAAATCTATTCTCCCAACAGCAGTCCAGCTATGGAAGATAGATTCAAGTGACTGCTCTAGCACTCAAACCTTTGTTAGTTCATTGTGGAATGAGCTCTTTCCCTCTCACATTTGAGCAATATATATGCGATCACAGTCTGAATGCAGTACTTGTGCATTGCATTGCTCTTTGGCTATGCTTGCTTAGTCCTGCATCAGCTGGACTGAATTAGTTCAATGAACTGAAGCAAGTGCTTGAACCCCTTAAAAATGAAAAGTTAGTTACTAATTGAATTTCTCTTGGAATTAGTGCATGCTTTTTTTATGCATTTTGTGCTCATCACTGTGCGAGATGCCCATTCTGGGAAGTGAACAATTTTCTATATTATACATCCCACTGTTAATATCAAGCACTCTCACATCAGACTTAATGCAGAATAAAACTCCCTCTATTCTGCACAGTGTTTTTTTGTAACCCCAACCAGAAACACGTAGAGACAATTTAAAATTATACACATTTATACTGCATCGTGCGCACCTTATGACACAAAATGCTGCCTCATAAATGGATTAATGCCCCTGTAAAGCAGCAGAGACAGAAATTTAATATGAGCACATTACATTCCTATAATAAACTCACTAATGGTCATTTCTGGACTCCTTTTAGGGAGATGATTCCAGAGCATATGGCCTAGATGGCTGAAGGCACAGTCGCCAATGTTGAGGCAAAGGGAATGGGTGATGTGCAAGGGGCCAAAGTTGGAGGACAAAAAGTTATAGGGTATAGAGATAGGGAGGAACAAGGCCATGAAAGGTTTTAAACACCAGGCTGAGAATTTAATTGAGGTGCTGGGATACTGTGAGCTGATGTCGGGGTGATGGGTGTGCAATAGTTGGTGCAGGGATAAGATTTAGGCAGTAATGTTTTGGATGAGCTGAAGGTTGTGGAAGATGGAGAATGGGAGCTCATCCAGGAGAGCATGGGACTAGTCAAGTCTAGGGGTAAAAAAGGTATGGATGAGGGGTTCAACCGCAGATGTACTGAGGCAGGGGCAAAGATTGCCGAGGTTATGGAGATGGAAGCTGGCGGACTTAGTGATGAAGTGGATGTGGGGTCGGAAACATTGCTTGGGGTGAAATAGGAAGCCACATTTTTTTTTAAGATATTTGCACCTTATGTCTTTTGGGACCAAATTAATGAGAGTTGACCTATCATGCAAATAAAAAGCTGACATACTCTGCTAGGAAAATGCATTTCCAACCAGTTGGCTCTGGAAGCTGTAGAGGTCCAGCTGGGTCTAAGGGCACAAAATGGCAGCCCCAGCAGTAGAGATATTTCTTGCACTAATCAAGAGCAATCCACTAGAAACCAGTACGATTTCTTCAACAGAATAATGGATTTATGGATACCACATTCCCAGTGAAAAGACAGCAGGAGTTGCAGTGCTGAGAACTACATCTTTGCAGGGGTACAGTCCATGAGATCTGCTTTCCTATCAGCTCAACTCTTCTATCAACTGCAGGTTGTAATCATGCAGTTCTACATTCACTGTACGTGATGATCGGAAAATCTATACAGACATAAACTGCAACACACTTGACTGTATTGCCTGCCACAGGATTCTGCCTAATCTCCTTTTCAAGGTACACTGTCTTAATTCCTTGTGGGGAAGGCGGAGACATAGAAGCAGCGTATCATGTTTCACTGCGTCAGCGTGACGTGCAGGGGCATCTGATGGTGCATTTGATGCCATGTATGTCCTTGCATTGTAAGGTGGTCACAGCGATGAGAGGCTTTAGTTATAAGGAGACGGTAGAGAAACTGGGGGAGTTGGGGGGAGATTTTCCCTCTTTAAAGCTCATTACTACCTCAAAGAGGTGGTGATGGGGCAGTAAGGCCTTTCTGACTGGGGGCAGGCGAATGGTCTGACCCATGCGGAATTGCCCCTGGGGTTCGCCGTGCCCTGTATTTCCACTCCGCCCGGCGCTCCGACCCTTGGCGGGCATGGGCCGACCTCTTACTGCCCAGCGGCGACCCCTTTCTGCCCCGCAAGAGCATTTGCCCCGTGGGAGCACAGTCACCGCCAGTCGATGCCACTGACAGTTTCGCGCGGCAGGAAGCTGCCAGTGGTCGGGCATCGCGTCCACCCTTAAAGAGGAGGGCGCACCACCATAGCTGCTATTTTATTTTAATTGTCGGCCGACTCTGCATTCGGTCTAACAATGGCGGCCATGGGTTCGGCTGGGCTGCCAACATGCAGCCTGCCACCCCCTCTTGGGTGCCAGGCCATTGGCCCGGCCAACGCCCTCCCTGGTGGCCCAGTGGGTGCCAAGTAGGCCTTGCAGTGTCCATACCCTTTAATTGAAAAGGAGGGATGTTGCTATGCATCAGCGCGATGCGGTATGTCCGCGTCGCGCTGATGCCATCAGTGTCGCGCTGACTACACCGCCCGCCTTCCACCCTGTTCCCTACTCGCTTCCACCCCTTTGCTGCCCCCAACACCGCCCTGATGATTTTTTTCCGGGAAAAGAGGGACATTTTCCTTCATTTTCCGCCCCATGGAACCTGGCGGTAATTATCCATCTAATTCCAATTATGGTGGAGGACAATTTCGGCCCCTCGAGCTCTTTTCATTGGAAAATGAAGGTTAACAATATAAACTTATTAAAAGTTTTGATAAAATAATTTAGGCGAAACTATTTCCACTAGTCATCACTAGAGGTCATACATTTTTAAGATCATCAAAAGAATGAAGGGGCAGTTAGGAGAATTTATTTTACTTAAAGGATTGTTGGGTTATTGATTGTCCGAGCAAAAACAGTGGTGGAAGCAGAATCCATCATTGCTTGTAAGAGAGACATGGATACATAGCTGAGAAAGAAATAATGCAAGGGTATGGGGAAAAGCATAAAGGGAAGGGTCTAAGTGAATGGCTCTTTCAGAGGCCTGGCACAGGCACAATGGGCTGAATGGGTTGCAGAAGTCTACAGGTGATTTTGATCTCTCTACTGTCCCATTTTTTAGTTGGAATGACGCAGTAGCTAGACTACAATTTGTTTAATAAACTTGCCGCCCATGCCCTGCTACTGCTGTGCTTGAGCGGGCCTCAATACTGAACAGCACTCCCAACAGGAAAAGGCAGAAACCTCATTGGGCAATGCAAATTGGGATACTTTCACTCTCTATCTCTCTTCACTCAATTGATTCCTGGGATGAGAGGGCTGTCATATGAGGAGAGATGAGTAGAATGGGCCTATACTCTCTGGAGCTTAGAAGAATTAGAGGTGATCGCATTGAAACATATAAGATTCTGAGAGGGCTTGACAGGATAGATGTTGAGAGGCTGCTTTCCCTGGCTGGAGAGTCTAGAACTCGGGAGCCAATTCTCAGGATAAGAGGTCGGCCATTTAGGGCTGAGATGAGAAATGTCTTCACTCAGAGGGTTGGAATTCTCTATCCAAGAGGGTTGTGGATGTTCAGTCATTGGGTATATTCAAGACTGAAATTGATAGATTTTTGGATACTAAGGGAATCAAGGGATGTGGGGATTGGATGGGAAAGTGGAGTTGAGGTCAAAGATTAGCCATGATCTTATTGAATGGCTCGATATGCCTATATCTTGCTCGCTCTCACTCTGTGTCTTATCTCTTTGTCTTTTGTGCTTGTGTTCAGTCTGTTTTCTTCCTTGGACACACACCCTGTAATACTAGAATATTGTACTGACAAAGTTACTCTGTAATGGAGGCTCTTCATAAAGTCAGTATTTAACACCTGGAATTAGTGAGTTTAAAGATGAAGAAGATTTGGAACTATCTGGTGTAGAAGGCACAAATGAGAGGAGAAATATACATGGAGCAGGTAGTTTACTGGAGAAGCAGAAACTAATACAAAGCAGCAGGGAGAGGAATGAAACCCCAGGCTGTCCTGAATGGAAGGTGCTCCACAGGCTTCAAGCATTATAGAGCATAAGTACCAATTTGGGGAATTTTAATAACAACTGCTTTCCCACTGGTAATTTTGAGCACTTAATGCATCCACACACAATATAATCTGTGCAGAACTGATTTTATTTTATTTTCGTCATCATTTCCCAATAGGAAGAGTGTAGTAATTTTTTTGTGTCAGTCGATTGCTTCCAGTATTCGCCCCTCAGGTTCATATTGAGACAAACCATAGAGATTTACAGCACAGAAGGAGGCCATTTGGCCCATCTTGCCTGTCCCGCCTCTTTGCTGGAGCACCCAAAGCTAATTCCACTGCCCTATTCTCTCCCCGTAGCGCTCTATTTTTCTCTGCTTTAAATATGTATCCAATTTTCTCTTAAAAGATGAAGTGATCTCTGCCTCAGCTATTCTGTGAGAAAGTATTCCATGCTCCAACATAAAGAAATACTTGCTAAACTCTCTCCTCACTCTCTCAGACAAGCAATCAGCAATGTCAATTGGTTACTGTGGCTCCCTAACCAGAAGAAATTAACTTTCTCTATTCACCCTATCAAATCTGTTATAAGCTTTAAAACAACCTCTATTAAATCCCCTCTTAGCTTTCTGTGCTTCAGTAGAAATAATCCCAGGATCTCAAGTCTGCCCTCGTTACTAATATAACTTCCCATCCTTGGCATTGTCTAAGTTGTGGCTTTTGATTTCTGTTCTTGAAAATAAAACTGACTAGCCATCAATAGAAAGAAAGAACTTGTATTCATACGGCGCCTTTCACCACCCCAGGATGTCCTAAACATTACAATGTGACTACATTCCTAAAGTACTTAATTGGCTATAAAGCGCTTTGAGACATCCGGTGGTCGTGAAAGGTGCTATATAATTACGTCTTTCTTGCTTTTCTTTCAAAGCGCTTTACAGCCAATGAAGTACTTCTTGTAATGTAGGAAATTCTGATAGGCTAGAATAAGATAGAAATTCGACTTGCTTCTTAATGCACTCCTTCCAATTCCTCTCTGTTACTTTAACTTTTACGTTAACACGTTTATTTTAAAATAGCGCTGAGGATAATTTGGATCAAGCACATTCAGCATTCATAAGAGGCTAGCGCCAACAATAAATTCTACTCCAACTTGTTGGAGCTCAATAAATAGTCTGTTAAATAACTGCAGCTTCCATTCTGGTGATCAGTTTTGCCAAGAACTTAACATGTTAAGATCTCAATGAAGAGGCTGTACAAATTCCACCCATATTATAGAAAAAATAGTATTGCTTGATCTTATTTTTCCAGGGGCAGGCAGGGGAATGATCTTAGTCCTTAAAGAAGAGAATGAACAGGTAGTAACTAGAAGAGGTGGGGGTTAAGTACATAATCATACACCAACTCTGGATAATGCAGACTTAATGGACTGACTGGTCTGTTATTCTAAGCTTGATTATGTGCATCAGAGCAGCAGAGCTGGTCTCCAGTTGTCTTGGTTAATCCTTGCCACTGGGCCAACACCTAGCTCTGTCAAGCCCATGTAGTGGCTGGTGTGCAACGGCCACCCCATGTTAAAAAAAATCCAGGCACAGGCATCTTCCACCCTTCAAGATGTAGTTCTGGATCTGGAATATTAGGTCCTTCATTGAAACACCTGTGAACTCGTCCCTTTTTGGTGTGAAAGCAAGTCATCCTCGCTTTGAAGGACTGCCTATGATGGTGATATGTGCATCAAATACCATGGTCACTTTTTTAACCCTTCCCTCTAGAACAGTGTCGAGTAGAGAAATTTGAACTACAATCCAGCTTGTTAATGGCTCAGCCCTGCTCGCCCACAGTGTTGCACATAAGTCTGTGCTTGTGTTTGCTTGATGAGCTATTTAACAGAAACATTCATACGCTAGCTGAATTAACAGCATGTGGGCCATTTATACTGATGAAATGGCTTGTTAACTGCCTGCGAAGTGTTAAAGGATCATTTTTATAGGTGTGTCGTGATGGGCTGATATTAGAGCATTACTGCTCATGAAAGTTTTCTTTCAGGAATAGCAAATGTCACAATTGTGCTTTTTTTTTTAAGTGACCCTTTCATATCGCACAACTCTAGGCATTTATCCCAATGGGAGGAAATTTGTGTCCAATTGACTTATTACAAATTTCCTGCCGACCCACTCAAAAAACAATCTTTTGAGGCCAAAATTGGGAAGGTGGTGTTCAGAGTCCCGATCAGTGTCCTTCTGCTCTGTTAAACACACAAAAATAGTCTGCATCAACATCCAAAATCATCAACTAATTGGGGAGCCAGGTTTTTATTTTAAATGGTGAGAGATTGGGAAACGTTGGTATTCAGAGGGACCTGGGTGTCCTTGTACACAAATCATAAAATGGTCACAGCACTGGAAAAAGGCCATTCGGCCCGTCGAGCCCGTGCTGACTCTCAGCTAATTCCACTCCCTGCTCTCTCCCGGTAGCACTGCAAATTTCTTCCCTTCAGATACTTATCCAACTCTCTTTTAAAAGAGAAAATTGAGTCTGCCTCCACCACCCTTTCAGACAGTGCATTCCAGATCTTAACCACTCGCTGCATAAAAAAGTTAGAAAAACATCGCCTTTGGTTCTTTTGCCAATGACCTTAAATTTGTGTCCTCTGGTTCTCGACACTTCTGCCAATGGGAACAGTTTCTCTCTATCTACTCTGTCCAGACCCCAAATCATTAAAAGTTAACATGCAGGTACAGCAAGCAATTAGGAAGGCAAATAGTATGTTGGACTTTATTACAGAAGGTTTGGAGTGCAAGTGTAAAGAAGTCTTATTGCAATTATATAGGGCCTTGGTGAGACCACACCTGGAGCAATGTGTACAATCTTAGGGTTGGATTTTCCGCTCCTTTGTGCTCCAGGTTTCACTCCGGCACGGCGTGAAAGGTGCCATTCAGGTGTCCTGCGATCCTCCGGTCCGTTTTTGTGGCGGCGCTCAGTACGCCGCTGGGAAGAGCTGCACCGAGTGTGCAATGCCTTTCATTGCGACACCAGAAGTTCTTTGACCACTTGCCCGATCCGTCCGTCGGGAAGTATGCCCGCAATGACCGCCTGGGAAGTCAGTGCGGTCTAGCCATGCCGGCGACGGTGAGGAAGGGAAAGTACTCCAAAGGTAAGTGCGAGTGTTCTTTGAGCTTCTTTCAAAGGTTAAATTTAATTATGGGGGCAATAGTGACAATGCCATACCTTGTGCGAGCCTTCTGCATTATGGTGCTACGTAAGAGACAATTGGTTCGACGTCATCACATCAAGAATAAAAGAGCCCATAGGGTGCTAGGCAGGAGGTCTTACCCACCTCGGGTATATCAAGACAGGCATTCGTACCTCCACCTGAGTGATGCAGACTGTGTCAGAAGGCTGCATTTCCACAAAGAAGTTGTAACTGACATCTGTGAGTTGGTCAAAGCAGACCTGCAACCTAGAAGCATCGGGAGGACTGCTTTGTCAGTTGAAGTGAAGGTTACAACTGCACGAAGATCTCCTCAACCGAGACTCTGCCTTTGACTCAAGTGTTCTCGACTCCATCCAAGCATGCTACCCGCCACCACCTCAGTAAAACCCCAGCACTGCACGAGGTAGAAAAAGCCATAAGACAGCTTAAGAACAACAAGGCTATGGGAGCGGATGGAATCTCCGTTGAGGCACTGAAGTATGGCGGACAGGCACTGTTGACGCTAATACTTGACCTCATCTCTCTCATCTGGAGGGAGGAGAGCATGCCTGGAGATCTCAGAGATGCAGTGATCATGACCATCTTTAAAAAAGAGAACAAGTCCGACTGCGGCAACTACAGAGTAATCTCCCTGTTATCAGCCACTGAGAACGTCGTCGCTAGAGTCCTCCTCAACCATCTTCTCCCTGTGACTGAGGAGCTCCTCCCGGAGTCACAGTGCGGATTTCGTCCCCTACGGGGCACAATGGGCATAATATTTACAGCGCGACAGCTGCAGGGAACAGTGCCAGCCCTTATACATGGCCTTCTTCGACCTTCCAAAGGCCTTTGACACTGTCAACCGCGAGGATCTATGGAGCATCCTCCTCCGTTTCGGATGCCCCCAAAAGTTAGTTACCATCCTCCACCTGCTCCACAATGACATGCAGGCCATGATCCTTACCAACGGATCCATTACAGACCCAATCCACGTCCGGACCGGAGTCATACAGGGCTGCGTCATTACCCCAACCCTCTTCTCAGCTGCCATGCTCCACCTCACGGTCAACAAGCTCCCCTCTGGAGTGGAACTAAAACTACAGAACCAGTGGGAACCTGGTCAACCTTCATCATTTCCAGGCGAGGTCCAAGACCACCCCAACCTCCGTTGTCGACCTACAGTACGCAGACGACACCTGCGTCTGCACACAAACAGAGGCTGAACTCCAAGTCATAGCGTATTTACTGAGGTGTACAAAAGCATGGGCCTTACGCTAAACATCTGTAAGACAAAAGGTCCTCCACCAGCCTGTCCTCGCCGCACAGCACTGTTCCCCAGTCATCAAGATCCACGACACGGCCCTGGACAACATGGACCATTTCCCATATCTTGGGAGCCTCTTATCAACAAGAGCAGACATTGACGATGAGATTCAAAACCTCCTCCAGTGTGCCAGTGCAGCCTTCGGCCGCCTGAGGAAAAGAGTGTTCAAAGACCAGGCCCTCAAATCTATCACCAAGCTCATGGTCTACAGGGCTGTAGTAATACCCATCCTCCTGCATGGCTCAGAGACATGGACCATGTACAGTAGACACCTCAAGTCGCTGGAGAAATACCACCAACGATGTCTCCGCAAGATCCTATAAGTCCCCTGGGAGGACAGATGCACCAACGTTAGCGTCCTCGACCAGGCCAACATCCCCAGCATTGAAGCGCTGACTACACTTGATCAGCTCTGCTGGGCAGGCCACATTGTTCACATGACCGACACGAGACTCCCAAAGCAAGCGCTCTAATCGGAACTCCTTCACGGCAAACGAGCCAAAGGTGGGCAGAGGAAACGTTACAAGGACACCCTCAAAGCCTTCCTGATAAAGTGCAACATCCCCATTGACAACTGGGAGTCCCTGGCCAAAGACCACCCTAAATGGAGGAAGTGCATCCGAGAGGGCCGAGAGCATGCAGAAACCAAGCGCAGGTGGTTAACATCGGCATCAGGCGGCAAGTTGGAGGGCCCGGCTTTGGACTCTTCCGAAGCTGGTGAGAGGATTGGAGTGGGAGTAACAGTTGATTCTGTCAATGGGCGCGGGGTCTGGGAGTATTCCCTTACTGCAGCAGCTAACTCCAACATGCCTTCCCTCATGCGCCCTGACAGTGTCTCAATGACCTGCAACATTCCCTTCCCTTATGGTCAGTGATGTGGTTTGCACTACCTCTGACATTCCCTTCCTCATGGCCACTATTCCCTCACTGATAATCCCGGATATCATTCCCATTTCTCGTGGCATTGCTGTTACTTCTCCCTACAGTCCCGCTACCTCATCACTCACCCCACTGATGGCATCCAGGAGTGATCGGGTAAGGTCAATGCTCTCCACACTCAATCACATCATCTGAACCACATCTGTTAGAACCTGCACCTCAGGAGAGCGCGGTCGAGCTCTCCTTCCCCTCCTCCCCACGAGTGTATCTCGCTGCACCCCACCACAGGCCTACAACCTCGGAAGGGGGCCCTGAGTGTGCCTCACTGCACCACACCTCTGGGACCTGCAACCTCAGAAGGTGTGAAACCATGGAATGTTCCACCAGCACTCAAACCACTAGTCACGGAAGGGGCTGTCACCTCCATGAGCGGCTCCTCCTCCAACGTCAGTCCAACAATGGGAGCTTCATCCAGCTCCATCCCCTCCCCCTCACCCCATGTTCTTGGTCTGGAGAGTTGGATTAGAAGATGTTCTCCTCTTCAGGCTTGCCCGCGTCTGAATCTTCTGCATCATCATGGGTTGGCCTCAAGTTCTGCAAAATATAACACAACAGTGAAATGGGTAGCAGCAGAGGAGGGGGCAGGGTGGGTGGCATGAGTAGGCTCACACATCACCGGCCAGGCAGCAGGCTAATTTGAAGGGCCACGATGAATTTGCAGGACTTACCCTCTCTCTCGAGTGTGGGCCCAGCTTGTGCAGTGGTGGTTGCTTTTCTCCAGGCAGGACCCATCAAAGCAGCGACCCTCTTCCAAGGGTGTCAATGGGTGCAGATTTGCCGGGCCTCCACCTGTTCGAGTTCTTTCCCTTTTATTACGTGCCACCTTCCACTGCAAAGATGAAAACCTAACTTTTTAAAGAGGGTATCTTTCTGCTGGATGGGACATATACAGATGGTCAAATTTACAATTGCAATTGCATTGAAAAAATGAAAATATTACACTAACTACTTGACCAAGGTCCTGCCACTTCTTTTTACACTGGCCTCCAGATCTCTTGGTGGTCACCATTGCACAGTAATTTTCTGCAACTTGGTTCCAGCATTTCTTCATTTCTTTGGGTGGAACTTTTATGTGACCTCTGCTGGTGTCCAGCTCCTGCCATCTGTTTTCAATCACAGTAACTAGTGCCTCCACTTCTTCCTGTAAGAAATTCTTGGTCCTTGCACTGCATTGCATCTTGTATAGCTGCAGCTGCGATTTTTCCAATGCTCTCTCACAGCACTCAACATTCTCACACACACAACTGGCTCTTTAAAAATGGCCGATTGCCAACTCGGAGCTGTCGTGCGCATAAGCGTCCATTGCAACAAAGTCAAAAGTGTAACTTTTTTTCCCGTGCATGCGCAGAAGGTGTGGCATCATTTTTTGGTGCAGACAGCAGGCTCCACCCTGCCCCCCTGCGCCCCCCCCCCCAAGGCGACTGGACATCAAATTCGAATTATGCATCGGGGAAACTTTGGCAAATTATTTCTGGCCTAGAAAAACGGGCAGAATTCTGGCAATATGCCAGAAAATGGGCTTGGGGAAAATTAAGCCCATGGTCTTGTCATCATCAAGATGAAATAATTAAAATGTTGGAATCATTAAGAGATACTCAAAGTATAAAGGAAAATAAACATAGCTCAAAATTCGGAGCTTTCGCATCTTCTGAAAGGGCAAGGGTCCTGAAATTATATTGTGAAATACAGTGCTTTCAAGCCTTATGAAGGCTTAAAAACATTTGTCTCATTGGTGTTTTAGTGGTGGCATTTATTTTAAGCTGATTAATGGTGCCTCTATTCGTTACCATAATAACAAGAGAGAAATTCATTGAATACAGTCAAGCAGTTGCACGTGATTACCACCCAGCATCGTTTCAGGATCAAGATCATCACATGGAGTTTGTTTACATGATATTTTGACTGTCTTACGCATCAAACTATTTTGTGTATGAGGTTTTATTTATTGTTTTCTGAGCTGTCAGAAGTATCTATGCATAAAGTGCTTTGGCATTTTAAATTCACAAAGGCTTTCTCTTTAATCCCAGGAGTCGACCAGTAATCCCTCCTAAATTGGCTGAGATGTCGCTGCGTACCACTCAAATTTATTTCCTATTTCCAATTTCAAATTAAAGCTCCGTTTTGATTAAATTTAAATAAAAATAGAATAACAAGGCTGCCTTACATGGCAAGAGGTTTGCTGACTGCTTAATGAAAGAAACTAGAATGATCATGAAGCTGGTTTTATATTGGTGTCCGAAACATCCCATTATGGAGCCTAGTGGGTTCTTCAATCTCAACATACCCCTGTGCCTGCTCCCATTGAAGAACAGTGCGAGAGTAAGGAGTAACAAGACTGTTGGGTGTAACGAAATCCAAGACCACTGACTGATTGCAAGCAGCAGTAGTTTCCAAGCATGTTTTATTCAATTAATTTCCTTTATTGGAACCGTTCCGTGTACGTGTTTCAGGGCAGGGGTCGATGTGAGGCCTTTTTCCCCCAATTTCTTTGCGGAAGTAGCTCAATGTCAGTAAATTCTTCCCAATTTCTGAGTGCAAGCTTATGCTCATGTTATCCCATCTGGGTCAAGATGTAGACTTGTCCACTCCCTTCCTACAATTGTTAAAAGAAATAAAGACTTGCAGTTATATAGCGCCTTTCATGACCACAGGACGTCCCAAAGCGCCTTACAGCTTTGAAGCACTTTTTGAAGTGCAGTCACTGTTGTAATGTAGGAAGCGTGGCAGCCAATTTATGTACAGCAAGGTCCCACAAACAACAATGTGATAATGACAAGATAATGTTTATAAGCAATGTTGATTGAGTGATAAATATGGCCAGGACACCGGGGATAACTCCCCTGCTCTTCTTCAAAATAGTGCCAGGGGATCTTTTACATCCACCTGAGAGAGAGCAGACAGGGCCTCAGTTTAACATCTCTTCTGAAAGACGGCACCTCCAACCGTGCAGCACTCCCTCAGTACTGCACTGGAGTGTCAGCCTAGATTTTTACGTCAAGTCTCTGGAGTGGCTCTTGAACCCACAATCTTCTGATTCAAAGGCAAAAGAGCTGCCAACTGAGCCATGGCTTACACACATTGATATCTCACTTAGATGACTGTTGGCTGTACACTCGTGCTCTGTTGCTTCCACTGGAAGAAGTTATCAGTGTGGCCCTTCACCTTGGCCCAGTTGGCTCTGTCACCGTTCAACTAAAATACATTTTTACACTGAATAAATTGGGCCATAATTTGCTGTAGGATCTAATGGCGTCTGCCGTTAGCTAGACTTGCCCTTGCATGTATAAGTTTTAAAAAAAATTTTGCATGGCAAGTGCGAGCGGATATTGGAGCAATGGAAACCAGAAATCTGGGGCCTGAGTGACCAGGGCATCTCCTTAATCAATCAAATTGAAGGATTGTGAAATTAATAGCGCAAGGACTAAGAAGGAAGAGTAAATTAGAGTGGGTGAATTCAATGTCCAATCAGCTACAGAAAAAGAAATAAAGATTGATTCGATTAAGAGAGAGAAAATGAGACAGAAAGGAAAATAAAAACTTTTTTTTACATTTTTAAAATCACCAGCAGCAATTTAAACCTGAAGGAATGAGACTCCACACTTGTAATAGTTCATTTTCAGTGCCAGAGAGTTTGTTTGGCAGTAATTAATTCTTATCATGTTGTTAAAAGGGTACTTAGATGGAAATGGAGCACCATTAGCCTCAGTGTTATGTTGTCAGCAAATTATGGACCATTAATTTCTTAATTATTGGGCAGTAGATCTACGAGGATTGCTTGAGGTGATTGAACATCAAAGGCAGTACTATGTCCTCAAGGGATTGAGAACATTTTTTAACTCTCTCACTTTGCTCCCACCAAATTACTTGACCTCTTAGAGTTTGTTTATGCCATAAATTCAGCGTTGATGCGAAACTGATTCTGCTAAACTTGCAATGGAAATTTGAAGTCAAGAGCTAACCTGGCTGCAAAGAGAAGTGGAGATATAATTCCTTGGAGATGGTTATTTCGCAGGGAGGAGATCTCAGAGACGCAGTGATCGTGTCCATTTTTAAAAGGGGGAACAAATCCGATTGCGACAACGATAGGGGAATCTCCTTGTTATCAATCACTGGGAAGGTTGTCGCTAGAGTTCTCCTCAACCGTCTTCTCCCTGTGGCCGAGGAGCTCCTCCCGGCGTCACAGTTAGGATTTCGTCCCCTACGGGGAACAACTGACATGATCTTTGCAGCACGACAACTGCAGGAAAAATGCAGGGAGCAGCACCAGCCCTTATACATGGCCTTTTTCGATCTCACAAAGGCCTTTGACACTGTCGACCGTGAGGGTTTATGGAGTGTCCTCCTCCATTTTGGATGCCCCCGAACATTTATAAACATCCTTCACCTGTTCCACGACGACATGCAGGCCGTGATCTTTACCAGTGGATCCATTACAGAACCATTTCACGTCCGGACCGTGGTCAAACAGGGTTGCGTCATCGCTCCAACCCTCTTCTCAATCTTCCTCGCAGCCATGCTCCACCTCACTGTCGGCAACCTCCCGCTGGAGTGGAACTAAACTACAGAACCAGTGGGAAGATGTTTAACCTACGCCGCTCTAGGCCAGGTCCAAGATCACCCAAACCTCTGTCGTTGAACTGTAGTACGCGGATGACGCCTGCGTCTGCGCACATTCTGAGGCTGAACTCCAGAATATAGTCGATGATATAGAGGCATATGAAAGCATAGGCCTTACGCTTAACATCCGTAAGACAAAGGTCCTCCATCAGCCTATCCTCGCCGCACAGCACTTGTCCCCCCCATTCCCTCCCCCCCCGCCCCAGTCATCAAGATTCACGGTGCGGCCCTCGAAAACGTGGACCACTTCCCATACCTTGGGAGCCTCTTGTCAACAAAGGCAGACATTGACACGGAGATTCAACATCGGCTCCAGTGCACCAGTGCAGCCTTCGGCTGCCTGAGGAAAAGAGTGTTCGAAGACCAGGCCCTCAAACCTACCACCAAGCTCATGGTCTACAGAGCTGTAATAATACCCGCCCTCCTGTATGGATCAGAGGCATGCATGATGTACAGAAGACACATCAAGTCACTGGAGATATATCACCAACGATGTCCTCGCAAGATCCTGCAAATCCCCTGGGAGTTCAGACGCATCAACATCACTGTCCTCGCCCAGGTTAACATCCCCAGCATTGAAGCACTGACCACACTCGATCAGCTTCGCTGGGCAGGCTTTAGTTCGCATGCCAGACACAAGACTCCCTAAGCAATTGCTCTACGCGGAGCTCCATCATGGCAAACGAGCCAAAGGTGGGCAACGGAAACATTACAAGGACACACTCAAAGCCTCCCTGGTGAAGTGCGACATCATCACTGACACCTGGGAGACCCAGGCCGAAGACCGGCCTAGGTAGAGAAAAAGCATCCGGGAGGGCGTTGAGCTCTTCGAACCTTAACGCTGCGAGCGTGAAGAGGTCAGGCGCAGGCAGTGGAAGGAGCGTGCGGCAAATCAGTCCCACCCCCCCCCCCTTTCCCCAACGAATGTCTGTCCCACCTGTGACAGGGTCTGTGGCTCTCGTGGTGGACTGTTCAGCCACCAAAGAACTCACTTTAATACTGGAAGCAAGTCTTCCTCGATTCCGAGCGACTGCCTATGATTTTGCACCGCTTTGTTGTGACACCACATGCACTGTGAATCTGTTGTGGTGCCAAACCTGACCCACCCCCTTAAATCTACTTGATATTAAATTGAATGTTCAGAGGGTGGGGATCACTTCCTCCATGCTCTCTCAAATATTTAGGCCCAAAGTGCCCTCCAACACTGACTCCTGCTGAAGTTTGCAGGGTCAGTGGGAGAGCACCTCATTTACATTGGATGGGCAGGCAGAAATACCACTTGGAGCACTTCTTTGCCTTCACTGTGGGCCAGGCAATTGGGGGTGGTCACCTGCTCATGTGGGGATTTACACACTCTTTCCCCCCCTCACCGCCCCCCCCCCCCCCCGCCAACCATCACCACCACCATCAAACTAACCCCAATTACATCTCTGAGCATCCCATTTCCTTGACTCTATTGGTGGGATCCATGTGCACCTATCTGGAGGCAGGTACACAAAAAAAACAGTAGCCTGCACTTGTATAACAGATGTGGTCCTTATGGCTAAAGGGATCAATGGGTATGGAGAGAAAGCAGGAATGGGGTACTGAAGTTGCATGATCAGCCATGATCATATTGAATGGTGGTGCAGGCTCGAAGGGCCGAATGGCCTACTCTTGCACCTATTTTCTATGTAACACATTTAATGGAGGAAACTGTCACAAGGTGCTTCACAGAGTGTAATCAGACAGAATCACACATTGAGCCACAGAAGGGGCTTTTAGCAGGGGGGGACTGAAAGCTTTGTCAAAGAAGTGAGATTTAAGGAGAGTTTTAAGTGAGGTTTATGCAGGGAATTCCAGACGGCTGAAGGGACCGCCACCAATGGTGGGGTGAAGGGAAGGGGTGATGACAAGAGGTCAAAGGAAGACAGAGTTCTAAGGAGGTTGCATGGCTGGAGGAGGTTACAGAGGGAGGGTGGGGGTGTGAGAAGCCATGAAGGAATTTAAACATGAGAATTTCAAATCTCTCAGCCTTCCAGTTGCCACTGAAAGTGAAAACAAGTAACGAGTACTCCTGGTTTAGGTTGCCGCTGCCCCCAGCCCAGCATTTGCCTTGTAAGGGCCAATGGAAGTTCCAGCCCTTACAAGGTAATGTGGAAACTGGCAGAAATGGCGGAGTCCCCTCGGGGGCTCCCCTGGCCTCCCATAAAAGTTATGGCAGGAGATCCTTGGTAACATACTAGTCAATTGATGCTGCACCTTTTCCATTGCTTTTGTATTCTTTCTATAAATAAATGCCCAAAACCCCACACAATACTGCATTGGTAAAATGAATCGTTCTGACACTGCACAGTGTTTTGATACCTTGGGCAGACTATGGAAGACTCTTCAATGCGATCAATCCTTACACCATGATCCAGTCCTAAAATACTGCACAGTGCAAGCTGTTGACCCTTGGCTTGTCGCTTATGGATCCTCACTTTGTATTCAGATGGATTTTCAGTGGAGTGTTATGTAGGCAATAAATGCTGGCCTTGCCAGCAACATTCAAAGAACAAATTTTTTTAAATGTCAATGAATAGTGTGTGTTATGTAAAGGATTTTAAGTAAGGTGGATGTACATTGAGATTGCACAAATCACTGCTGATAACAACATATACTTATGATGCACTTACAGTCTAGAATGTGTATGATATCGAGTAATACTCAGGCTGCTGTGTGTTTCAGTGCAGATGACTTCATAAACAACGCTAGAAAATCTGAGATGACTTATCAACATTATTTAAACATTGAAGTATACTAAATCCTTGAAACAAACTCTCTAAGGCCTTGGTACAACTCATCCTATATGTAAGGGTTGATTGAACTCCAATGTTTCAAATTAAAAAGAAAATGTTGGGGGAGTAAATCCTTCAGTCTAATGCTATGACCTCCCTGATTGAAAAGAAGATAATTTTTTGAGAGACCTAGGCTAAGCCCCGAACCCGCAAGTGCAGGACACCAGGTGGTTAGAGAAGAGTATGAGAGAAGATGATACAGATTGAGTCGTTAAGTGATGCCATTTTATGGTTTTAAAAACCTGCAGATTGTCAGAAACGAAGGGGGTAAAGGAGTAAATCATTAACTGCTATAGTGGAACTATTGGTCGTGATAATATTCTGGGAAGATGTAGTCACCTTTGCCCAGGTTTTAAGGATCTACATGGGCTTCTTAACTCTGATTGATTTGATCTTTCTGATTTTGGTCAACGAGGTATCTGACATGCATGGAGCCCCATCGCTATACTGTAGGGTCTCTGAATCAAACTGCTGCGAACCTCACATAGGTACCAGCCTGCACTTTGTTTTGCTCATTACCAGGGTATGATGTATATTGGTTTTAATTTTGCAGGCTCACTTCAGCTGGCTATTACTCACCCTGAGTTTTACTGGTACGTCGACGAGGGGCTCACAGCAGAAAACATGAAAAGCACCCTGCTTCGTAGTGAGATCCTATTTGGAGCCCCGCTCCCCAATTACTACTCTGTAGATGACCGCTGGGAAGAGCAGCACCGGAAGTTTCAGAAGTTTGTGATCTCTTACGTCGATCTGTTGGCCTCACAATCCACCAAGTGAGTAAGCTAAGTGCAAGATTGTGTTTAATAGAAGTATCGACTCTGCTGGGCAGTTTGTATGTGTAGTATGAACATAATCCAACATTATTCCTTTAAAGATCTTTTTTTCTCTCGCTCCAGTTTTCTCCTTGTCCTGAAGGCCCTGATTAATGCTTTCATAGATGCCAGTTTCCCTTCATTAACTTCCCTATTCCTCCTGTGACTTTAGTATCGGGCTTCACAGCTGAGCCAGCTCCCGTCAACCAGGGTCCACACACATGTACTTTCCAGCAAGGGCGACAGTTTGGATAGTGATCGGATCTGGAACTCTGGTTGAATTTTACCATTCCTTAACCTGGGGGCACTGAGGCCAATTGCAATGATACTACTGCCACCACACTGAGATAGACTAATTCAGCACAGGCCAGGAATCAAACCTAGAATCTTGCTGGCCTGTTTGGCTCAGTTCCTTACCGGGCAATGCATATCCCAATTGGGCTATGGGCAGAGCTTCTTTTTGAAAATTTAATACACCTCAATTCATCACAAGTTTTTTTTACACTGATATTGAAATATTAATGCAAGCAATTCCCTAGTCCAACCAGTCCTATCTCTCTTCATTCTGTCTGCATCTTAGCTATAGTGATAGATATGGAGGTATCCCTCGTACATCTATTGCTGTATGACATGCAGTAGGATGGTCACACGTATTATTGTGTTGCTAATGTGTTACTGCTGAGATGGTTGATTTCAGTCACGGTGGTTATGATGTGCTGAACCCAGAGGGATTTGTGGTGTCCCTACAAACTCACACGAGGAATGTCTTGCAGACACAGCCACTCTGTAACTTTAACCTTTATTCCCAGGACCAAGGAGTGCTGACCCTGGGTGGGACCTCCCCTTTTATACCTGGAAACTCAGGTGGGGAGTGTCTCCCACAAGTTCACCCTCTGTGGTCAGGGTGTGCATTTCTAGGGTATAAGTACAGTGTACAGGAGTTGTATGAAGGTTACAGTTACATGAAGATTACCGTTGCATGATGGTTACATACATGACATCATCTCCCCCCTTACGTCTTTTTGTGTCAAAGGTTAAGTCTTTCAGGTGGTTGACGCTCTCTCGTGGAGCGCCGCAATTGTGGCTCTGGTGGCTAAGCCTCGGCATGCGTCTCTGGCACCTGAGGTGATTCTGGCCTGACCGGGCTGGCTGCAGGGACTGTGCATGCTGTGGATTGTCCTCGTTGCTCGTCCACTGGCAGTGGTGTGGGTGACATCTCATGCTCTTCTTCAGTGTCCTCCGTGTCTATGCTGAACCTTTTCTTTACTTGGTCCAAGTGTTTGCGGCATATCTGCCCATTGTTTAGTCTGACCACTATGACCCTATTCCCTTCTTTGCCAATTACTGTGCCCTCAAGCCACTTGGATCCCAAAGCATGGTTAAGAACAAATACCGGGTCATCCATTTCTATACACCTCCGCCTTGAGTTTCAATCATGGAACTTGGTTTGGGACTGGCGCTTGCCCTCAACAATGTCTGCCAGGACTGGGTGAATGAGGAACAGCAGCATTTTAAGCATGCATTTTATGAGGAGTTCCGCTGGCGGGACTCCCGTGAGCGAGTGTGGGCGGGACCTGTAGGCCAGCAAGAGGCGCGATAGACGGTACTGAAGGGAGGGTCCTTGGATGCGTAGCATACCCTGTTTTATGACTTGGACCGCACCGTCCACCTGGCCATTGGAAGCCGGCTTGAATGGCGCTGTCCGGACGTGTTTGATACCATTGCCCGACATAAACTCCTGGAATTCATGGCTGGTGAAACACGGACCATTGTCGCTGACCAGGATGTCCGGCAAGCCGTGGGTCGCGAAAACCGTACGCAGACTCTCCACGGTGATGGATGTCATGCACGAGTTTAATATGATGCACTCGATCCATTTTGAGAATGCATCGACAACGATCAGGAACATTTTCTCCATGAACGGGCCCGCATAGTCTACGTGAATACGTGACCATGGCCTGGTGGGCCAGGGCCACAGGCTGAGTGGGGCCTCCCTTGGGGCATTGCCCAGCTGGGCACACGTCGTGCACTTGCGAACCCAATGTTCCAGGTCTGAGTCAATCCCCGGCCACCATACATGTGACCGGGCAATGGCCTTCATTAACATGATGCCAGGGTGCTTGCTGAGGAGTTCCCTGATAAACGCTTCCCTGCCTTTCTGGGGCATGACCACCCAGCTGCCCCATAGCAGGCAGTCGGCTTGGATGGAGAGATCATCCATCCGTCTCTGAAACGGTCTGACCTCCTCGGGGCACGCCCTGTGTGCGGGCGCCCAATCCCCAGTCAGAACACATTTCTTTATCATGGATAGTAGGGGGTCTCTGTTGGTCCAGAGTTTGATCTGGCAGGCTGTGATGGGGGAACCTGTGGTGTCAAAAGCCTCAATGGCCATGACCATCTCAGTGCTTTGCTCCGCTGCCCTCTTGGTGGTGGCCAGTGGGAGCCTGCTGAGCGCGTCAGCGCAATTTTCGATGCCTGGCCGGTGCCGTATGGTGTAGTCATACGCAGCCAGCATGAGAGTCCGTCGCTGTATGTGAGCTGACGCATTGGCATTGACAGCCTTGCTGTCGGACAACCGGGATGTTGACGGCTTGTGGTCCGTCTCTAGCTCGAACCGTCTACCGAAAAGGTACTGGTGCATCTTTTTCACACCGTAAACACAAGCGAGTGCTTCCTTTTTGACCATGCCATACCCACGCTCTGCCTGGGAGAGTGACCTGGAGGCAAAAGCCACCAGTTGGAGTCAGCCGTCGTCAATACCCTGCTGCAACACACACTCAACCCCGTAGGATGATGCATCGCACGTTAAAAGCAGTTTTTTTACAGGGGTCATACAAAGTCAACAGTTTGTTAGAACGCAGCAGGTTCTTCGCCTTATTGAAAGCCCGTTGTTGACAGTCCCCCCAAAGCCATTCACAACCTTTACGCGGGAGCATGTGTAACGGCTCCAACAATTTGGTTAAGTTCGGCAGAAAGTTCCCGAAAGAGTTCAAAAGTCCCAGGAATTATTACAACTCCGACGTGTTGCCAGGTCTGGGCGCCCGGCAGATCGCCTCCGTTTTTGATTCAGTGGTCCGGATCCCGTCTGCGGCAACCCTCCTGCCCAAAAACTTGACCTTTGGAGCCAAAAACACACACTTGGCCTTTTTCAGCCGCAAGCCTACCCGGTCCAGTCGGCGTAGCACCTCATCCAGGTTGTGGAGGTGTTCCTCGGTGTCTCGACCCATTATAAGGTTGTCGTCTTGGAATACGATTGTTCCAGGAATGGATTTGAGCAAGCTTTCCATGTTCCGCTGAAAGATAGCTGCCGCCGAACGAATGCCAAACGGACACCTGTTGTAGATAAATAATCCCTTGTGCGTCGTGATGGTGGTCAGAAGCTTGGATTCTTCAGCCAGTTCCTGAGTCATGTAGGCCGAAGTGAGATCCAGCTTCGTGAACAGCTTGCCATCTGCTAGCGTGGCAATAAGGTCCTCCGCTCTTGGGAGCGGTTATTGGTCTTGCAGCGACACTCGGTTGATGGTGGCTTTGTAGTCGCCACAAATCCTGACCGAGCCATCCGCTTTAAGGACAGGAACGATGGGACTTGCCCAGTCGCTGAATTCAATGGCCGAAATTATGCCCTCTCTGAGCAGCCTGTCCAATTCACTTTCAATTTTCTCATGCATCACATCCGGCACCGCTCTGGCTTTGTGGTGCACTGGTCTGGCGTCCGGAGTGATGCGTATCACTACTTTAGTGCCCTTGAACGTTCCGACACCGAGTTGGAACAGTGACCCGAATTTTTGTAGGACCTGTGAGCATGACCTTCGCTCCACAGATGAAATGGTGTGCACATCCCCCCCCATTTCCAATTCATCTCGGCTCGCCAACTCCTCCCCAAGAGCGCGGGGCCATTTCCCGGGACGATCCAGAGTGGCAGCTGGTTCTGTGATCCATTATGTGCTACCACCAAGTTTGCACTGCCTAGCACTGGGATGCTTTCTTTGGTGTACGTCCGTAGCTGCGTGTCAGTGCGTTCCAGTTTGGGCCTGCTAGCTCTGTGGCCATAGTCTCTCAAATTGTTGGGCGCTCATAAGTGACTGGCTAGCTCCCGTATGCCATTCAATAAAACCTTCATCATCAAAGGTGGAGCTTTAGTGTATGAGCTGTGGACGTCAGCCACGTGAACCCGCTGAACTTCAGCATCCATGGCTTTTCCCCAGGCATCATCCTGCATTGCAGACCCCTCGTCTGGTTCCTCTGTCTCACAGATTAGCCTCGCCACAGCCGTTTTACACATCCTGGCCAAGTGTCCACTGATGTTACAAATCCTACAGGTATATTGCTGGAACCTGCAGCTTTTCGCAGTATGTCTACCCCCACACCTCCAGCATGAGCTGAGATTGTTGTTAACAAAGGGACTGTTACCAGGCATTCCTCTTTGATTGCCCATTTGGTTGTTTCTAAGCACTCTGATGATGGGTGTTAATGGTCCCATCGCGGGACGCATTGTTCCTCGTGATGGCGTGAATTGCCGATCCCCTTTCCATTGTCCCTGTTGCGGGCCCACCCTAGAGTCTGTTGCTGCCTGGGCGGTTTCGAAATGCCCTTGCCTGCCTGCGGGGTCCCTAGCTGTGTTCACAATGTTAACTCCCTGGTCCATCGCCACGTTGGGACCAGGGCTGCCCACGTAAATTAGCTTGGTCTCCTCTTCCCCTGCCATGAAGGTCTGAGCTATCAGTGCTGCCCCTTCTAAAGTCAAGTCCTTGGCCTCTATGAGCTTCCTGAAAATCCCAGCATGATTAATGCCCTCAATGAAAAAGTCCCTTAACATCTCCCCCCTGCGGGCGTCTGAGACTGGCCAAGCGCCGCAGGTCCGCAACGAAGTCCGAGATGTAGTGTCCCTCCTGGCGCCGGTATGTGTAGAACCGGTGCCGGGCCATGTGTATGCTACTCGTCGGCTTGAGATGCTCACTGATCAGCTGGCTGAGCTCTTCAAAGGACTTGTCCGCTGGCTTTTGGGTTGCGAGCAGGTCTATCATCAGCGCATACGTCTGTGGTCTGCAGCTGGTCAGTAGATGTGCCCTCCGCTTGTCAGCTGCTGTCACTCCCAGCCAGTCCTTCGTGACAAAGCTCTGCTGGAGTCTTTCCACGAAGTCGTCCCAGTCCTCACCCACACAGTAACATTCCTCTGTGCTACCGGTGGCCATCCTCGTGGTTCGGTGATTCCATTTTCTTGTCGCCAAATGTGGTGTCCCTGCACCATACTATAAACTCTCACGAGGCATGTCTTGCAGACACAGTCACTCTGTGACCTTAACCTTTATTCCCAGGACCAAGGAGTGCTGATCCTGGGTGGGACCTCCCCTTTTATACCTGAAAACCCAGGTGAGGAGTGTCTCCCACAAGTTCAGCCCCCTGTGATCAGGGTGTATATTTCTAGGGTATAAGTACAGTGTGCAGGAGTTGCATGAAGGTTACAGTTACATGAAGATTACTGTTGCATGATGGTGACATACATGACAGGATTGACAAAGTTGATTTCGGTAAATTGTTCACCAAGGCAAATGGTTCACATTTCAGGGGAAATGAGGTAAAAATTAAGAAGGAAGAAGGGAAGTTAGCCATTTTCTTTTTGCTCATAGGGTAGAAAAATTCTGTAATAAATTACCAGGGAAGGTCATGGTATTCATTGGTCATCCCTTGAGTATATTTCCAGTTCTCGTCACTGTGAGACACTGAAGACTTTCAAGCCCTGGAGGCGGTACAGAAAAGAGCCACAAGAATGTTCTCGACCATCACAGACCTGAACTATGTGAGGAAAGACTGGAAGAATTTGGGCTTTTCATCTTTGAGAGAGGACCCGTTAGAAGAATCTAAGATTGTAAGCAGATTAGAAAAGTTAAATCTAGAACACTACTTCCGACTAAACTGTAACAGTAGGACAAGCGGGTACAAGCTCAAAGTAGGGAAAGGTACATTTAAGGACAAGTTCTTCTTCACATGAATCAACACATGACATTGAATTATGGGTAGGGTGACTGAAGACAAAATTCCTGAAAGTATTTTTAAGAAATATTTGGAAGCTGTGATGCTGGACAGTGGAATCTTTTTCGATGTTTGAGCTAAGATGGGTTGAACGGCTTTCTTTATCATCATCCATTTTGTGTAGCTATAATTGGAGATAGTAAGAACATGGGGATAGGTATGTTGCTTAATAAATAGTGATGCTGAGTGTTTCCAGCATTTATAGTTTCTGTTGGACTCGATGGGGCCGAAATTCAGGGCCGACAGAAAGCTGGCGAACCCACCTTTTCTTTGTTTGGAGTTTTTTCCACCAGGAGCATTGAGGCTCTCGATCGTTTTTTGGCACTTAGTAATATTACTAACGTTGGACCGGAAGTCGGTCATAGTGGGGGGACGGAAGTGTGGTGGTAAATGAGACTGAGGGGCGGAATTTGGGGCGGAATTGAGACTCCACTGCTGTCACTCGGCGGCAGAGTGGTGGTGACATCACAGCACATGTGCGTCACCACGCTCTCTCCCCTCCGTTAAAGGGGAGAGACTCGGGCATTTTTTATCTTCGACCATTGCCAGCAGAGAGGGTTTCGGCCAGGCCAGCGGCTTAGCACCCAAGAGAGGGGGTACCAGGCTACCTGTTAGTGGCCCGGCCAAACCCGGGGAATAATATTTTGTCGGCCGATCGGGAAGTCAGGCACTGCCAGGCCACACATACGCAGCATAAGGTGCACCGACAGAGAAAGCCGTCGGGGGCACCGCACAGCGGGGCAATGATTTTTTTTCCCTAAATAAGGGTCGGAGTCTTCTGCAGATGAGGGAGAGCGGCAGTGCGCATTTTGATGACACACTTGCAGCGGTCATAAGCAGCAGGGCGGAAGTGGGACAGGCCAAAAACCCCCCGATCTGAATTTGGGTATGGGCAGCCATTGGACTGCAACGCAGCGACCACTCGATTCTGCCACATGGCCGCCGCAAAATGGCAGTAATGGGCCTTATCTGGACCCTGAATTTCAGCCCCAATAGCTTTTCTCTATTCCAGATAAATGTATTCATTAAAGTCTCTGTCTTCCTGTCTATAGGTTCCAATTCTATTACATAAATCTTGTGGGCACTTGGCATGACCTAACATTGACTAAAAGAGAACTGAATATCGACATTACAAATAAAGTATAGTTTGGGAAAATTCACTTCAGCGAATCATATTGTAATGGCAGGAAATGAAGCACCGACTACTCCATGCACATCCTGTGCTCCGAGTTTCCTTAACACTGCTTTTTTTAATCCATTTTATATTCAGACACGCCGGCCCTAAGCTCGGCAGTGATTCCACAGCACTGATCTCTTTGTCTCACTCCTTCTCCTCTGTGTGTAATCATTTTCTCGACTGCATTCACATGAATGCTGACAGGACAGGGGCGGAGAGATTAGCATCCATAATTCGCTTTTTAAATGGAACCCTGAGCCAGAGAGATCAGGTCGGCACAATGAAGGAATATTAAGTGGCTTTCTTGGGAGATCTTGGCAGAGAATAAACCTTCCTTGTAATAGTAAAATAATATCCAGTAATGAATTATCCTGTGACATGGACAAGTCATGGGAATGTCAAATGATCTGGCACATCATTAAAACTGAGACCACATTTCAAATACATTATAAATATTAATATTGCACCAAATCAAAATGACTGGTGCCTGCAATTTGCTAAAATGTCGACTGATCAGAATATCTCACTGAAGCAATTCAAAACTTCATTCATTATAAACTGGGGGGAGCCCAAGCAGCTATTAACCCTTAACTTTGCCACGCTACCAGTTTCTTGACCTTAACAGACCATTATCCAAAGTTGCCCAAGGGAATATTAAAGGAAAATTGCCGCTGTGCTCGTACGAACACTAACTGTGCTTGTATCAAATGTCTCTCTGTGTTATTTTAGCATTGACCCAGGAGCTTGGTACGAGCATGTTAAGTGTTCATAAGGGTACAGTGCTGATTGTAATTTCTACCCTGTAAAGTAAAGAGCAAGAAAAGTCCCATTCAACCAACAAGCCCGCCCTTTCCAATGGAACAGCTATAATTTCTGCTCTCATGAACATCCTTGATCTTCTGTCATCTTGTGAAGGAGGCACATAGATACAAGCAACAAGACCAAAAGAAAAAAGTGTGAAATTCTTCCCCAATTTCTTAATTCAAATCGACTGGAAAAATTCCAGGATATTAGTTGAACGTTAAACCACTCCATGAAACCTTCTTGTGGTCCCGGTAATGTATGCAGTAATATATATAGGTTTGTAGAGCTGTTAAGTTGGGAATGGCTTAGCCAGTTACATGATGTTCACAAGACTCAATAAAATCCCACCCAGTTGGGTTCGGAGGATCCACGATGAAGCAAGTGGTTGTGAGCCTGGTGGATGAACTGGTAATGAGTAGTATGATTGCTAAACCTTTGCGAATAAACTAACTAGTTCTTAATAGCAATGTGTTGCTATGAATTCTTAAGCAAAGAACCCATGAAGTAAATACATTACAGTCCCAATAGAACTAGAGTTGGAGTGACGCGAAACGTTTCTGAGGAATTAGTTTGAGTGGCATAGTACATTGTAATGCTGCTCTGAAATACTTTAGCCCAGGAGATCAAGTTTGACTGCAGCACATGGGAGAGGCAGAAATCCTTTGTCTAGTGTCTCTTCTATATTCACCTAGCTAATATGGCTTATGTGCATTAATTAATGCTGCCTCACTCATGGCAACTATCATAAAATCAAGGTACTCCAATTTCCTCCTGAATCTTGAGGGTGACTGCAAACATGTGTATCCTGTATTATCCAGTCCTTCAAAATTCTAAGGAAATGGCACACGCAGAATGTAACCTGACTGCACACGTCACATCCATCCACCAACACAATTCCATTGGCCTGAGAACTCCTCCTCCTGAAATAGGTAGATTCTATGCACATCATGATCTGTGTATCTAAAGCATTGGAAGAGCTCAAAATATTCTCTAGGCTGCCGCTTCAGTGCAGTACTGAGGAAGTGCAACATTGTCAGAGGTACCATCTTTCACATGTCGTTAAACAGCAGCGGCTCCAGCTGCTTGTTCAGCTGGACATAAAAGATCCTATGGTACTATCCTGAGAAGAACAGGCGAGTTCTCCCACTGTACTGACCAATATTTATCCCTCAGCCAACACCACTGTACTGTATTTGCTGCAAGGGTTCTTTGTTTAAGAATTCATAACAACACAATGCTATTTAGAACTAGTTGGTTTATTAGTAAAAGGTTTAACAATCACACTACACATTACCAGTTCCTCCACCAGGCTCCCAACCACCCACCTCATCGTGGATCCCCTGAATCCAACTGGCTGGGGTTTTATTGAGTCTTGTGAACATCACGTGACTGGCTAAGCCACTCCCAACTCAACAGCTCTACAACTATTTTAGTTGTGAACATACTCACAGGTGCATACATTACAACCACTAAAAACAAACTAACCAATTTGCTGTTTCTGCAGATTGGCTGCTACGTTTTCCAACATAACAACAAAGACAACATTCCAAACATAAGTAATTGGTTGTGAAGTGCTTTGGGACATCCAGAGGATGTGAAAGATGGTATTTAAATACTTATTCTCCTCCTCCTCCCCTCTGAGCATTCTTGCCCCTGATGGCTCGGTAGCCAGATCAGAGACTTCAAGAAGAGCAACAGTAAATCCGTAGGAAAGGTTCAAAACCACAGGGGCTGGAGATTCTTGCCTTTCAAATCCCACCGCTTACAATGAAAGGTGTGTTTGATTTAGTAATATCGACTGTGGGCTACTATGGAGGAAAGATTTCATGCCTTAGTTATTTGTAGTGAAAGCATAACTAAGTTTAAAGACCGCATCAATGATTTTATCGTAAGTAAGGGACAAAGAAAATCTCCGCACTCCTCTTCTCCCCACATCCCCTATTTGGAAATGCAAAAAATACATATCCTTGACTCACAGGTAACTGTGCACAGTTCACACTTACTTATTGCCAAAAGCGTTTTGACATGTTCATACCGCAAGATCCTCTCCCTGTCGACTTTTCAAGAACTCCTTTACAGTTTACAGAACATGCTGAAAACTGTGAAAGTAATTTATTTTGATTCCCAGTTGGTTCTTTTGCTTTATCAACTGGAAAATGTTGCTGGAAATTAACTTTTGTGTCTTGTAAATCCAATCTTGCTTATGTGCATGCCAGAGTATGTTACACTGCACGGTGAAAGGTGATGGGTGGCTGCCGATGTCCTTTGCTATTGTGAGCTTGATATATTGCATGAGGAATGCAGCCATAAGTGACTATGCCAGCTCAACAAAAAAACAGTGACTGAATACACTTTAATCATCGAGTGCAACCATTGATTATTTTATGAAAAGTAATGTATATTCTAGCTAGTTTCCTTACATTTTTCTCAAATAGCAGCATGTCGAACTTTGCGAGTTATGGTTGGATGACAAATCCATGATATCAGCTTTAACGGTGACCCAGTTAAAATGGGAAGACAGGTTGCCATTTTATACATAACTATTTTTAAAGGGGCACTGGGGGAGAAATTCAATTCACAATCAATTTACAATTATACGCCTGCAAAATGATGTTCGGCCTCCAAATTTTGCTTTGCAAGCTGTCGCACTCGATCTGGACTGGAAGTGCGCCAGACGCCATATTGGCGCGGGTGACTTTTCATCATCCAAACTCCTGCTTAAAACAGGCGTTGGGCTTCTTGTATATATAATTCTAGCCTATGCCAGTTGGGAATTCGGGTACAATTGGACAGAGCTTGGCCACGTATGCCCTACCTAGTTGTACCAGGTTGAGTTCAAGATGGCCGCTCAATAAATGGTCCAAAAAATACTCCGTTTTTATTTGCATAGGCCCAGGAGAAGCAGGAAACCTCCCCCGGGGCCGACAAAAGAAACTCCGACCCACTGCTGGTACGTTCGAGGCCCCAGCCCGACACCAACTGCACCATTCGAGAGCGATTTCCCGCTCTCCCCGATTAGCAAACTGCAGTGGCGTGCCTGTTTTATACCCGCAGGTCGCCAGAGACATGAATTAGGATTTTAGACTGAGGCCACAAGGCAGGCATGGAGCGGTCATTCTACTGAATGTGTACCTGTTTTAGGCACAAGTCGAATTTCTCTCCCACTGTTTCTGTTTGGAGTGGAGGGAGAGGCAGAAGAGTTCATTTCTATCACAATAACAACAGATGTAAGCGAGGCAATAATGTGTTTGATGTTATTTACGGGTTTGCATTATAGGTTTATTTCTAAGCAAATGTTTACCCAATACTTTTACAATAAGGTGCCACCCCTTTAAAATGCTTAGAAAGGACATTAAAACAATGATGCAGGGTCTATACTAATCTGCTCTCTCCATAGATGCTGCTTTATCTTTCCAGCATTCCTTTTCCGATGTCCAGCATCTACAGTTTTTTTTGCTTTTTATTTACAGAAATATAAATGATGAGGAGGGGGAAAATAAGTTAGAAAGGGAATATTGCTGATTTCAGAAAGCATTTATTTCACGTTGAACAAGAGAAGGCTGGAATCAATCTGGGTGTAAATTCTGAAACCAATTGATTTAATAAGGAAATTGATGTGGAGTTATTCAAGTAAAGACAAAACACGTAAGGTGTGGAAGATGGGAACTGTGGAGATTTTAATGACCCTGAATTGAAGTGCAGTAAGAGCAGGAATCTTTCAGTGGGGGAGATGCATGCATTGAGCTGATGCAGCAAGTTGTGGAGGGCGGGGTAGGGTAACTATGTACATAATAATGTGGGTATCAGCTGTGGCTCAGTGGTAGTGTAGTTGCATCTAAGTCAGAAGGTGGCGGGTCAAGTTCCACTCCAGAGACTTGAGCACAAGATCTAGGGTGATGTGTAATGAGAGAGGATTAATTAACAATCTTGTTGGCAGGCAGTGACTAGTGGGATGCTGCAGGCCTCAGTGCTGGGACCCCAACTATTTACAATATACATTAATGATTTGGATGAGGGAATTGAGTGTAATATCTCCAAGTTTGCAGATGACACTAAGCTGGGTGGCGGTGTGAGCTGTGAGGAAGATGCTAACAGGCTGCAGGGTGACTTGGACAGGTTAGGTGAGTGGGCAAACGCGTGGCAGATGCAGTATAATGTGGATAAATGTGAGGTTATCCACTTTGGTGGCAAAAATACTAAGGCAGAATATTATCTGAATGGTGTCAGATTAGGAAAAGGGGAGTTGCAACGAGACCTGGGTGTCATGGTACATCAGTCATTGAAGTTTGGCATGCAGGTACAGCAGGCGGTGAAGAAGGCAAATGGTATGCTTACTGCAGTTGTACAGGGCCTTAGTGAGGCCCCACCTGGAACATTGTGTTCAGTTTTGGTCTCCTAATCTGAGGAAGGATGTTCTTGCTATTGAGGGAGTGCAGCGAAAATTCACCAGACTGATTCCCGGGATGGTAGGACTGACATATGAGGAGAGGCTGGATCGACTGGGCCTGTATTCACTGGCGTTTAGAAGATGAGAGGGGAAATATATAAAATTCTGACGGAACTGGACAGGCTAGATGCAGGAAGAATGTTCCTGATGTTGGGGAAGTCCAGGACCAGGAGACATAGTCTAAGAATAAGGGGTAAGCCATTTAGGACTGAGATGAGAAGAAACTTCTTCACTCAGAGAGTTGTTAACCTGTGGAATTCCCTACCGCAGAGTTGTTGATGCCAGTTCATTGGATGTATTCAAGAGGGAGTTAGATATAGCCCTTACGGCTAAAGGGATCAAGAGATATGGAGAGAAAGCAGGAAAGGGGTACTGAGGTGAATGATCAGCCATGATCTTATTGAATGGTGGTGCAGGCTCAAAGGGCCGAATGGCCTACTCCTGCACCTATCTTCTATGTTTCTATGACACTCCAGTGTAGGACTGAGGGAGTGCTGCACTGTCGGAGGTGCTGTTGTTCAGATGATACGTGCCCTTTCAGGTTAAAAAAAAAAATCCCATGCACCTATTTCGAAGAAGAGCAGAGGAGTTCTCCTCGATGTCCTGGCCAATATTTATCCCTCAACCAAAATCATTGGCCCATACGAGGTGCGCACGCGCCCGTGGGGCCCCGCAAGTTCCGGGTTTAGGCATGCGAAGCGCATGCGCCTAAACCCGGAGCTTACGATCTGTCAAGAAATCTCTTGACAAATCACACACATCCAAAACTAAAGGGTCTCCGTGGACAGAGATTTGGGCTATTTGCCAGCGAATGTTCTCCAAATTCTTATAACTGATAAAAGCAGGCGTAAGGGCTGCTTTTATCAGCGCAAGATTTTTAAAGAATAATTTAAACGTTTAAAATCCTATAAGTTACGTTTATTTTTTAGACCCTTTAAAATATGTAAATTTATTTTTCAAAAAATAAAATTTTTGTTTTAAATAATTAAATTCCATTTTGATTAATTTTAAATACCTGATTAAATTTTTTTTAAATCTTAAGTGCCTGTGTGTTTTTGAAGGTATTCCCATTCATACTCACCATAAGTATGAATGGGAACACCTCTACTCTGATAGGTTGGGCCGGCCCACATGATCCCAGTGATGCGTACGAAGCACATACGCTGTTGGGATACTTGAGCCTCTGCGCAGGCTTTCACATAGAGGCCCAGGACCAGAAGTCTCCAAAACTCCAGGAACAGGTACTTTCATCGAAACCTTTGTGGTTGGAGGCATCCGTCTGCGGGAAACCTTCGACTGCAAATTCTGAGCCATTATTTTTTTTTAAAAAGGTGATCTGGTCATTATCACATTGCTATTTGTCGGAGCTTGCTGTGCGCAAATTGGCTGCTGCGTTTCCGACATTGCAACAGTGACTACACTTCAAAAAGTACTTCATTGGCTGTAAAGCACTTTGGGATGGCCTGAGATTGTGAAAAATGCTGTATAAGTCTTTATTTTCTTTTTCACAATGAGCCAAAATGTAATAATTAGTCACAGGTACAGCTTGGAGAAGGGTAAACACTGAACTCTCTCAAATGCCAGAAAACTGTCCTCCGTTCTCATTCAAAAGCTCTGATATGGCAAGAGATCTGCAGGGTTTTAGGCCAGAGAATGTTGACGTATGAAAGTATGTTTTTAGCCTCATTGGAATCAAGTTTTTTGTTGTGGGATTAATGAAATCTCTCTTTTTGTAGTTTTTAGATAAAGCCTATTCAAAGAAATGTTATGAGAAATAGCATAACAGTTTACGTAGGATTAAAATATCAGTAGCCTGAACCTTTGATTGGCCTGTAGTCCATCAGACGATAGAAATATTGAAAGGTATCATTTTTGCAGTAATTAAAATGACATTTCCATTCTGCTGTTTTATTTTGCAATACATGCCAATTTCTATTGCATGAAAATGTTTAAAGCTGGACATCAATTTTGAATTACTTATCCAACATGTTGGTGAGGAGCTGTGCGACATGATCTATATCCCATTTGGGGAAGGTAGGGGGCATACCATAGCCTCATCGGTGACCAATCAGGCCCTTGGTAAGACATAGGTCATAATGCACTCACTGCTCCTCATGGCATATCTCCATTCAGCCAAAATTATAATCTTGCTGTGCTATTCCCATTTGAATTACACAACGCAGTTGCAAATTTTCATAACGTTTACATTTTTGGGACGAAATATTTGTGCAGATGTTTAAACCAATCTTCCCCGGACTTAAACAAGACACACAAATCAATATATAAAGAATACAAGATCAGGAAGGTTGTGCTTGAATTGTATAAAACACTAGTTAGGCCACAGCTAGAGTACCGTGTGCACTTCTGGTCACCACATTACAGGAAAGATGTGATTGCACGAGAGAGGGTACAGAGGAGTTTTACGAGGATTTTGCCTCAACTGGAGAATTTTAGCTATGTGGAAAGATTGGAAAGGCTGGGGTAATTTTCTTTGGAACAGAGGATGCTGAGGGGAGACATATTTGAGGTGTATAAAATTATGAGGGGCCTAGATAGATTGGATAGGAAGGACCTGCGTGCAGTTTTGATCTCCTTATTTAAGGAGGGATATACGTGCATTGGAGGCAGTTCGGAGAAGGTTCACTACGTTGATTCCTGAGATGAAGGGGTTGACTTATGAAGAAAGGTTAGCAGGTTAGGCCTCTACGCATTGGAGTTTAGAAGAATGAGCTTATTGAAACATATAGGATACTGAGGGGGCTCGACAAGGTAAATGCAGAGAGGATGTCTCCACTCGTGGGGGAATCTAGAACGAGGGGTCATAGTTTAAGAATAAGGGATTGCCCATTTAGAACTGAGATGAGGAGGAATTTCTTCTCTCGGAGGGCTGTAAATCTGTGGAATTCTCTGCCTCAGACCTGTGGAGGATGGATCATTGAATATATTTAAGGTGAAGATTTTTCAATGATAAGGGAGTAAAGGGTTATAGGGAACGGCAGGGAAGTGGAGCTGAGCCAAGATCAGATCAGCCATGATCTTATTAAATAGCGGAGTAGGCTCGAGGGGCCAAATGGCCTACTCCTGCTCCTATTTCTTATGTTCTTGTGACCTATTTCCCTTACCAGAGTGGTCAATAACCAGAGACATAGATTTAAAGTAATAGTTAGGAGGTTTAGATGGAACTTGAGAATGTTTTTCACCCAGAGGGTGGTGGGGGTCTGGAACTCACTGCTTGAAAGGGTGGAGAGGCATAAACCCTCACCACATTTAAAAAGTACTTGGATATACACTTTGATACGTCCTTACTATACAGTATAAATGCATACGAAGCCCATGCTTGAGAGAAGGTCAGTCTGTGACCTGTCCTTTATTTCTCAGCACTCAAGTGATGAAGGTGGGTGGAGCTTCCCCTTTTATACCTGAAGGTCCAGGTTAGGAGTGTCTCCCACCTAGTGGTCATTGTTCTCACAGTGTACAACTTAGGTCAGATTATACATGGGTTACAATGCTGGTTGAATACATGACATCACCTCTCCCCCAAAGTCTTATTGGGATCACAGGTTGAGTCTCTCTGGTGGTTTACGCTCTCTTGTAGAGTGCCTGAGTTGGGGCTCCGGTTGTTGGGTGCTGGCCTGAGTGTCTGCTGTTTGCGGTTCTCCTCCCTTTGGTTCCGGTGTGCGGTCACCTGTGGTGGAGTGAATTCTACATCGTGTTCTTCCTCTGCTTCTTCTATCGGGTTGCTGAACCTCCTTTTTGTTTGATCCACGTGTTTGCGGCAGATTTGTCCATTGGTAAGTTTAACTACCAGAATCCTATTTCCCTCTTTGGCAATCACAGTGCCTGCGAGCCATTTGGGCCCTGCAGCATAGTTGAGGACAAAAACAGGATCATTTACATCAATACATCGTGCCCTCGCATTCCTGTCATGGTAGCCATATTGTGGCTGGCGCCTGCTCTCGACAATTTCTTTCATAGTGGGATGTATAAAGGATAGCCGGGTTTTGAGCGTCCTTTTCATTAGCAGCTCTGCGGGTGGAACCCCAGTGAGCGAGTGTGGTCGGGATCTATAGGCCAACAGGAGGCGTGATAAGTGCCTTTGTAGGGAACCCCCTTGGATTCTGAGCATCCCCTGTTTGATTATCTGCACTGCTCGTTCTGCCTGGCCATTTGAGGCCAGCTTGAACGGTGCCGTTCTGACATGGTTAATTCCATTGCCTGCCATGAAGTCCTGGAATTCAGTGCTTGTGAAGCACGGGCCATTGTCACTGACCAAGACGTCTGGTAGACCATGGGCGGCGAACATTGCCCGTAGACTTTCTACCGTGGCAGAGGATGTGCTTGAATTTAAAAAGCCACACTCGATCCATTTGGAGTAGGCGTCTACTACAACCAAAAAAAATTTTCCCATGAAAGGACCTGCGTAGTCCACATGGATGCGTGACCAAGGCTTGGCGGGCCATGGCCAGGGGCTAAGGGGGGCTTCCCTGGGCGCATTGCCCAGCTGGGCACACGTGTTGCACCTGCGAACACAAAGTTTCAGATCTGCGTCTATCCCTAGCCACCAAACGTGTGACCTGGCAATGGCCTTCATCATGACAATGCCCGGGTGCTCATTGTGGAGTTCTCTGATGAACACCTCTCTGCCCATCTGGGGCATGACTACGCGGTTTCCCCACAGTAGGCAATCGGCCTGAATCGAGAGTTCATCCCTGCGCCTGTGAAATGGTTTAAATTCCTCAGGGCATGCCCTGTATGTGGCTGCCCAGTCTCCATCTATGACACATTTCTTGACTAGAAACAATAGCGGGTCTCTATTTGTCCAGACTTTAATCTGATGGGCTGTCATGGGTGAGCCTTCGCTTCCGAAAGCTTCAACAGACATGACCATCTCAGCAGCATGCTTGGTAGCCCCCTCAGTGGTGTCGAGTGGGAGCCTGCTGAGTGCATCGGCGCAGTTTTCAGTGCCCGGTCTGTGCCGAATTGTATAGTCATAGGCGGCTAACGTGAGTGCCCACCTCTGTATGCGGGCCGATGCGTTTGCATTTATGGCCTTGTTGTCGGCCAAAAGGGACGTTAGGGGTTTGTGATCTGTCTCCAGCTCAAATTTCCTGCCAAACAGGTACTGGTGCATTTTTTTTACCGCATATACACATGCGAGCGCCTCCTTTTCTACCATCCCGTAATCCCTTTCTGCCTGGGACAGACTCCTGGAGGCATAAGCTACCGGCTGTAACTGACCCTTGGCATTGACATGCTGCAACACACACCCGACACCATAGGACGACGTATCGCACGTTAACACAAGTTTCTTCCATGGGTCGTATAGTGTTAACAGAGTGTTGGAACATAACAAATTGCGTGCTCTATTAAAAGCCCTTTCTTGGCTGTCCCCCCAGACCAATTCGCGACCTTTGCGTAGGAGCACATGTAGCAGCTCTAGCAGCGTGCTCAATTTGGGAAGAAAGTTACCAAAATAGTTCAGGAGCCCCAGGAACGAACGCAGCTCCGTCGTGATATGGGGTTTGGGTGCTCTCTGGATCGCTTCCGTCTTGGACGCAGTAGGGCTGATCCCGTCTGCTGCTACCCTCATCCCCAGGAATTCTACCTCTGGAGCTAGGAAGACGCACTTCGCTTTTTTCAGTCGCAGCCCTACCCGGTCCAGTCTGCATAGCACCTCCTCCAGGTTGTGGAGGTGTTCTTCAGTATCGTAACCCGTGATGAGGATGTCGTCCTGAAAAACCACCGTCCCTGGAATCGACTTGAGGAGGCTTTCCATATTTCGTTGGAAGATCGCGGCGGTCGAGCGAATCCCGAACGGACATTTGTTGTACTCAAACAACCCCTTGTGTGCCGTGATGGTGGTCAGCTTCTTCAACTCACTCGCCAGCTCCTGGGTCATGTAAGCTGAGGTCAGGTCCAATTTTGAAAAAAGTTTGCCACCGGATAGCGTCGCAAAGAGGTCCTCCGCTCTCGGTAGCGGGTACTGGTCTTGGAGTGACACCCGATTGATGGTGGCCACATATCCTGACCGACCCATCCGCCTTGAGCACCGGCACGGTCGGGCTCGCCCAGTCACTGAATTCGACTGGCGAGATGATGCCTTCCCTCAGCAGGCGGTCCAATTCGCCTTCTATCTTTTCCCGCATCATATACGGCACCGCTCTGGCCTTGTGGTGTACTGGCCTGGCGTCCGGGTTTATGTGAATCACTACCTTGGCCCCCATGAAAGTGCCGATGCCGGGTTGAAATAATGAGCCAAATTTGTCTAGGATCTGTGAGCATGATACTCGCTCCACAGAGGAAATTGCATTGACATCGCCCCATTTCCAGTTCATGACAGCAAGCCAACTCCTCCCCAGTAGTGCGGGACCGTCCCCTGGGACAATCCAGAGTGGCAACCTGTTCTCCGAATCTTTGTGGGTCACGACTACCGTGGCGCTGCCAAGCACCGGAATGATCTGCTTTGTGTAAGTCCGTAGCTGTGCGTCAATAGGTGATAATTTTGGCCTCTTGGCCTTAGACGCCCACAACTTTTCGAACTGTTTGATACCCATCAGGGACTGGCTGGCCCCCGTGTCTAGCTCCATTGATACTGGGATGCCATTGAGGAGCACTTTCATCATTATCAGTAGCGTCCTGGTGTATGAACTGTATACGTGCTCCACATGAACTCGCTGAACTTCAGCTTCCAGCGATTTCCCCCAGCATTCATTTCTGCAGGTATTTTTCTCATCTCTGCAAACTCCGGCTGAGTGTGTGCCTCCACGCCTCCTACATGAGCTGCTGTTGGAAACAAAAGGTCCCTTGCCAGTCGATCGTCCCTGACTGCCCCTGTGACTGTCCTTGAGTGCGCTATTAACAGGTGTTGATGGCCCCATTACTGGCCGCATTGTCCCTTGTAATGTCGTGAATCGCCGTTCAACTTGCCATTGTTTCTGTCGAACTCCCTCTCTAGGTTCGACTACATGTTGGGGCATGCCCGACTGCCCTTGTCTGCCTGGAGAACTGTGTGCTGCTTTAACAATGTTGAATCTCTGTCCCAACCATTCCTTAACACAGTACCTCTCGTCTGTTCTGCTAGTGGCCATGCTCGCATGGTTTAAATCCCAGTTTCTCGTCGCCATTGATACGTCCTTACTATACAGT